>NW_014579006.1:43639-45572 GCF_000485595.1 Priapulus caudatus
GTAGGGATGCAGGGATGCAGGGATGCTGGAACGCAGGGATGCAGGGATGCTGAGATGCAGAGATGCTGGGATGCAGGAATGATTATGGGATGTAGGGATGCAGGGATGCAGGGATGCTGGAACGCAGGCATGCAGGGACGCGGGGATGCGGGGATGATGCAGGGATGCTGGGATGCAGGGGTGATTATGGGATGTAGGGATGTAGGGATGTAGGGATGTAGGGATGCAGGGATGCAGGGATGCTGGAACACAGGGATGCAGGGACGCGGAGATGCAGTGATGATGCAGGGATGCTGGGATGATACAGGGATGCAGGGATGCAGGTATGCACGGATACAGGGATGTAGGAATGATGCTGGGATATAGGGATGTAGGGATGCAGGGATTCAGGGATGCAGGGATGCGGGGATGTAGGGATGCAGGGATGCAGGGATGATGATGGGATGCAGGGATGCAGGAATGCAGGGTGCATATGTAAAACGCACACAAACTAAATCCAACGCAAATATGAATATGAAATGAATAATGAAACATATTAGCGCTAGAAAGTTAGCGGAGAAAGACGACTTTAAACGATGAAATTTCTCAAAAGCCGATTGTCAGCGAGATCCTATAATTATAACATTAACCAGCCTTCGATATGTGAATTATCACGAGACCAGCCTACACTGTCTGTGATATGATAATGTGAACAGCTCACACTGGCTGTGATATATGTTAATGTGACCAGCCCACACTGGCTGCGGGATATGATAATGTGACCAGCCTACACTCTCTGTGTGATATATGATAATGTGACCAGCCCACACCGTCCGTGATATATGTTAATGTGACCAGCCTACACTGTCTGTGATATATGTTAATGTGACCAGCCTACACTCTCTGTGAGATATATGATAATGTGACCAGCCCACACCGTCCGTGATATATGATAATGTGACCAGCCCACACTGTCTGTGATATATGATAATGTGACCAGCCTACACCGTCCGTGATATATGATAATGTGACCAGCCCACACTGTCTGTGATATATGATAATGTGACCAGCCTACACTATCTGTGATATATGATAATGTGACCAGCCTACACTATCTGTGATATATGATAATGTGACCAGCCCACACTGTCTGTGATATATGATAATGTGACCAGCCCACACTGTCTGTGATATATGATAATGTGACCAGCCTACACTCTCTGTGAGATATATGATAATGTGACCAGTCTACACTGTCTGTGATATATGATAATGTGACCAGCCCACACTGTCTGTGATATATGTTAATGTAACCAGCCCACACTGGCGGCGGGATATGATAATGTATAGACAGTAGACAAATATGAGTATGCGCCTAACAACCACCCTCCCCTGCTGCCGCCGCCGCCGCCGCCGCCGCCGCCGCCGCTGCTGCCGCCGCAGCAGCAGTCGAGTGCTGATGAGATGACACAGTCACGCAGCGGCTAATGATTATAACGCCTACACGCACGCACGCAAGATCGCATTGGCGCAGGTTCTCGCGCACGCATGCACGCATGCACGCACGCACGCACGCACGCACGCACGCACGCACGCACGCTCGCACGCAAGCAAGATAATCACGTATTCGTGACTGAGCCTTCTCGTCCTTCTCCTCCCCTTCCTTCTCCCCTCCTCCACTACCTCTCTCCCTTTCTCTGCCTCCACTCTTCACTCCTTCCCTTCCTCTACCCTTCCCCCTCTATCTCTCCTTCTCTTCCTACTCCTCGAACTGCTCCTCCTCCTTCCCCTGCTCCCCCTTTTATCCCTCTACCCATCCTCCTCCTCCTCCTCATCCACCTCACCCTCCTCCTTTCACCCCACTACCAATCCTCCTCATTCTTCTACTCCTTCCATCCCATGCACTACGCCTCCTCCTCATCTCTCTCTCTCTCTCTCTCTCCTCCTCCTCCTC
>NW_014579006.1:45582-51758 GCF_000485595.1 Priapulus caudatus
TCCTCATCCTCCTCCTCCTTCCATCCCACTACCCCTCCTCCTCATCCTCCTCCCCCTTCTATCCCTCTACCCCTCCTCCTCATCATTCTCCTCCTTTCATCCCACTACCCTTCCTCCTCATCCTCCTCCTCCTTCCATACCTCTATCCCTCTCCCTCACTCTCCTCCTCCTTCCATCCCACTACCCCTCCTCCTCATCCTCCTCCCCCTTCTATCCCTCTACCCCTCCTCCTCATCCTCCTACTCCTTCCATCCCACTACCCCTTCTTCCATCCCACTACCCCTCCTCCTCATCCTCCTCTTCCTTCCATCCCACTACCCCTCCTCCTCATCCTCCTCCTCTTTCCATCCCACTACCCCTCCTCCTCCTTCCATCCCACTACCCCTCCTTCTCCTTCAATCCCACTACCCCTCCTCCTCCTTCCATCCCACTACCCCTCCTCCTCATCCTCCTCCTCCTTCCATACCTCTATCCCTCCTCCTCATCCTCCTCCTCCTTCCATCCCACTACCCCTCCTCCTCATCCTCCTCCTCCTTCCATCCCACTACCCCTCCTCCTCATCCTCCTCCTCCTTCCATCCCACTACCCCTCCTTCCATCCCACTATCCCTCCTTCTATCCCACTACCCCTCCTCCTCATCCTCCTCCTCCTTCCATCCCACTACCCCTCCTCCTCATCCTTCCCTTTCTCTTCATGCCGCCGACGCCGCCGAGAGAAATTGAAATCTCAAAAACTCAGCGGGTTGCCGCTTCCGTGCAATATAAGCTCTCCGTCATCGTCGCCGCCGCTGCCGCCGCTGCGCTCTCTCTCTCTCTCTCTCTCTCTCTCTCTCTCTCTCTCTCTCTCTCTCATTCTTNTGAGAGAGAGAGAGGGGGAGGGAGAGGACGGGGTGAGAGGCGAGGGGGAGGAACGTGTGAGAGAGAAGGGGCAGAGGGAGGACGGGTGAGAAGGAGGGGAGGGGAAGTCAGGGACTGGCAGAGAAGGAGGAGGAAAGCGGGAGCGCGTGTGCGTTGCGTGCAAGAGGGTGGGGCATGGCGTAGAGAAGAGTGATGGGAGAGAGAAAGCGAATGAGGCGAGAAACGGAGAGAGAGAGAGAGCGAGAGAGAGAGGCAGAGAGAGAGAGAGAGCGACGGAGAAAGGACGAGAATGTAAACGTAGTTTGTGTCGGTATAGTGTACCAGTTCGTGACTTGGTTGGCATATAAACCGCCTATAATAAGCAGATAGAGAGAGAGAACGAAAGAAAAGAGAGCGGCGGGCGATAGAAAGAGGAGAGAGCGAGAGAGAGAGAGAGACGAGAGAGAGACACGAGCAAGAGAGAGAGAGAGGACGAGAAGGAGACGCCGACGAGAGAGAGCAGAGTACGTGTATGAGAGAGGGAGAGATGGGGGTCGGGAGAAGAGAGGATTAGAGAAGAGAGGGGTGGCGCGGAGAGAGCAGAACGAGCGCAACCGCTGCTACTGCTACTAACGGCTGACTCGATACTAGGCTAAGGCTAACCAGGCTACAGGCTCGAGCTAAGCTGCTGCTGTTGTTAGCTAACGGCTGGGCTGTTGCCCTAAGCCTCAGGCTAACTCCACTACAGGCTGCGCTAGGTGCTCCGGTGGCTGCTGGCTCACGCTGACTGGGCTGCTGCGCGGCGGCTTGCATGGGCTCGCTACCGCCGGCTATCGGGCTCCGCTGCTCGCTCGCTTCTAGCTCCCAGCAGGAGGCTGGCACTGCTGGCGCTGGACTACGACTCTGCGGCGCTTGCTGCTGCTGGCGCGGCTGCCTCGCTGCGGGCTGCGCTGCTGCTACTATCTGCTGCGGGGCTGTACGCCGCTGCTCGGCGCCCCGCCAAGAGTTTTTTCTTTATTTCTTCAGACTTTCTCAGGTTCTCGGCTCAGAAGTGTGTGGCTGTAAGTCGGCGTGCTCCCGCCGGCCGCGCGTCGGGCGTGCGTGCGCGTGTGGGCTGGCCGTGCGGGCCATGTGTGTGCTCGCCGCCGAACTTGCGTCGTGTGCTGCCGCGGTGCCGTACGTGCGTCGTCGTGGCGCGCTGGTGTGTTCGTGCAGTGCATCGAGCTGGCTTTTGGTGCCGTGTGCGTGCTTGGTGCCTTGTGGCGTTCGCTGCACGTTCTGTTGTATGTGTATTGCGTTACATGGCGTTATAGTGCAGGTGGGTTAATCATGATAACAGACTCTTGTCGATTGTTAGCGCGGCCTGGTAATAATGATACAATGTCGTCATCATGTACGGCGTTGTGGTGCAAGCGAGCGGTAGCATTTTACCGGTTGTCATGTATCTTTTGCACGGCTGATTTTTTCGCTAACTCCTTTTTTGTCTAAGGTGTATGTCTCCTGGCGTAGCGTACGTGGCGTGCGTGCGTGCGTGCGTTGCGTGGCGTGCGTGTGCTATATAGGGCGATGAGACGGCACGCACATACGACGACGCGTGCGTGCGTGCGTGCGCTGCGCCGCGTGTCTGTCGCGTATACTGGCGTATGTGCTTGATATAGGCGGCGAATAGACCAGACACGCACAATACACACTGCGTGCGTGCGTGCGTGCGCTCGGCGTGCGCTCCGCCGTGTCTGTGCGTCAATGAGACGGCTATAGCTAGGCGTAGGGCGGTGAGACAGCGTTGTCGCGCTGCGTGCGTGGCTGCTGCCGCTAACCCCGCCACTCAGACCGCCCTGCGCAGCGGCGAGGCAGGCAGCAACTTACGTTATCGTGACCGCCTTCGCTCCCCCACCCCCTGTCTTGTCCTTCGCGCAGACTCGCTTGCTTCCTCCCCTACCCCTCCCTCTCACCCGTCCTCTTCCTCCCCCCCCCTCTCTCCCGTCCTCCCCCTCCCCCTCTCTCTCCGCGTGCGAGGCTTAATCACTGGGGAGCAGTGAGCCGAGAGCAGGAACGCATAATGGAGGGCGCACACTCCGCAGCCTGCCGCCACCGCCGCCGCAGCCGCCGCCGCCGCCGCCGTCAGCGCGGCAGCGCGTATTTATTGCCGCGGCTGGCGGCTGGCGGCTGATTGCAGCTGATTGCACGCACACGTGATACGCCCGGCTGCGTACAGCCAGCTCGCGCATGCTGTCCCTGTGCGTGCGTGTGTGTGTGTGTGTGTGTGTGTGCGTGCGTGTGTGTGTGTGCGTGCGTGTGTGTGTGTGTGTGTGTGTGTGTGTGTGTGTGTGTGTGTGTGTGTGTGTGTGTGTGTGTGTGTGTCTGCTCCCACACCGCGCTCGCACTCTCCTCTCCGTCTGTCTCCAGCTCTCTGTCTCTGTCTCCTGCGCCACACGCCCTCTCTGTGTGGGCGTGCGTGCGTGTGTGGGGCGGTCTCTCTCCCACACCGCGGCTCTAGCCTCTCCTCCCGCAGTCTCTCTCGCCCTCTGTCCCTCTGCGTCTCTGTCTCCTGGCCCTCTCTCACGACCTCTCCGCGCGCTCGCGCACTCCTCGGCGCCCACCACGCCCCTGCCCGCCCTGTAGCGCGTGCGTCGCGTCGCGCTGCGTGTGTGCGTGTCTCTCGCTCCCACGGACGGCGCGCGCTTCTCGTCGTCTCTCTCTCTCTCTGTTGTGTGTGTGTGTGGTGTCGGTGTGCTGTGTGTGTGCTGTGTGTGATGTGGGGCGTGTGTGTGTGTTCGTGCGTCGGCGTGGTCCGTGTCCTGCTTGCGTGCGTGCGCTGTGTGTGGGTGGTGTGTGTGTGTGTGTGGTGGGTGTGTGTGCGTTGTGTGTGTGTGCGTGTCCCCCCCCCCCCCTCTCTCCCACACGCGCTCGCTCCTCTCGCCTTCCTTCTCTGTCTCTGTCTCTGTCTCTGTCTCCTCGCCCACCAACACTCTCTCTGTGCGTGGCGTGCGTGTGCTGGCGCGTCTCTCTCCGCACACGCGCGCTCTCAGTCTTCTCTCTCTCCTCCTCTGTCTCTGTCTCTGTGCTCTCCTTCTCTCGCCTACACGCTCCGTCCCTGTGCGGTGCCGTGCTCTCTCGCCACGACCGCTCTCTCTGTAGCGTCGTGCGTGCGTGCACGTGCGTGTGTGCAGTGTCTCCGTCGTCGCACTGACGTTTCCTCTTCTCGGTCATGCCTCTCTGTGGTGTGTGTGTGTGTGTGTGTTGTGAATGTTGTGTGTCCGTGTGTGTGTGGTGGTGTGTGTGTTGTTGTGTGTATGAGTAGCCTTTGCGTGTGCGTGGTGCGTGGTGCGTGTGCGTGGTTGTGTGTGCCCCGTGGTGTCCTGTCTGTCCTGTCTGTCTCCGCACGCGCGACAGCTCTCTCCTTCCTCCCGCACGCCTCTCCTCTTTCTTTGTTCGCCTCTCTCCCGCACGCGCAGGCTCTGTCTCTCCCCATATCCTTTCTCCTCTCGCTCTCTCGTCTCTCGTCTCTCATCTCTCTCTCGTCTCTCCGACTCTCACTCTACCGTCTCTCACCCCCTCCCGTGGTCGTTCTGCGACTTTCCGTCTTCTCTTTTCTGCGTCCTTCACATCACTTTCGGTCGGCCATGCGCTCCTCACGTCCCTTCTCTTGTCTGGGGTACTCTGATGTATGAGAATCCTCGGGGCTTTGCTTCTCTACCTATCTAAGTCGAGTCTGTCTTCGCCCTCTTTTATGCTTTCTTGTCTCTCTCCCACTCCTCGCTCCTCACGCTTCTCTTCTCTTTTGTTCTTTTGGTCATCCTCCGGCCCGTCTATCTTTCCTCCCTCCATCGAGTGGCCGCGCGGTACTCTCTGGCCCCCCGCTCGGCGTCTCTCCTCTCTCTCCTCTCTCGCGCGGTCTCAACCCGCCCGCCGGGGCTCTCATCGTGCTCCTCTCTCTCTCTCTCTCGCGCTCTTTCACATCTCTCTTCCTCCCCATCTGCTGGCGGGTGCCTAAGCGCCACCCTCACGAGCACACTCTCTCGGGACCTCGTCGCCCCCAGGCGCACACACACCCACTCGGCCTTTCTCTCGTCGGTCCGCCTCCCGTCTGTGATGTCTCTCTCTCTTTCCACGCGCGCTTGAACTTCTAGCGCGCCGCGTGCGGCCCGTGCGGGTGAGTGAAGTGGCGTCGCGTGCGTGGCGGCGGAAACGCGGCCTTATGAACGGTCAATGGCGCCGCGCGGCTGCCGCTGCCCGCCGCCGCTGCCGGCCCCTCGCGCTGCTGCCACCGCTGACCGCTCGTCACCACACGAGTTTGCTCATCTCCGATCGCAGCGAGAAAATCCCATAAGAATCCTGCCGCGCCGCCAGCGGAACGGCGGGGAAGGGGGGGAGAGACCGGGGAAGGGGACGAGGAGGGCAGAAGGCGAGAAGGGGAAAGGAGAAGGCGAGAAGGGAGAAGGGAGGGAGAGGGAGAAAGGGGAGAGGGGGAGAAGCGAGAAGGGAGGAGAATGGGAAAAAGGGAGAAGGCGAGAAGAGGGAGAGAGGGAGAGGGCGAGAGGGGGGTATGAAGGGGAAAGAATGGGGAGAGGAAAAGAGCGAGAAGAAGGGGCGGAAGGAGAGGGGAAGAAGTGAGTGTAGGTGAGATAAGATGATTAGGTGTGTGAGGAGGTAGGGGAGAGAGAGAATGGGAAGGATGGATGGGAAGAGAGTAAAAGAGGGTGATGGAGGAGGAGCTCCGATGGGGGAAGGTGGGGAGAGAGAGGGCGAGAAGGGGAAGGGGGAGGGAGATGGGAGGAGAGGGGGATAAGAAAGTTGCACGAGAAGGGGAAGGGGAAGCGAGAGAGAGAGAGACTTGGAGAAGGGCAAGAGAGAAAGTGAGCGAAGAAGGGAGAGGGAAGGAGGGGGAGGGAGAGGGCGAGAAGGGGGAGGAAAAGGAGGAGAGGGAGAGAAAAGGCGAAAAGGGGTAAGAGAGTTGTAAGAGAAGGGGAAAGGAGAGAGTGAAGGAGAAGGGAGAGAGAGAGAGTTGGAGGAAAAGGACAAGGGGGAGAGGGGGAGTGAAAGGACCAGGAAGGCGAAGGGTGAGGGAGATGAAAGGGGAGGGGGAGGGAGAGATGGGGAGAAGCAGCGGAAGGGAGGAAATTGGAAGGAGGAGAAAGAGCACGTGGAACGGAGAGAACGTGAGTGATCCGGGTGAGCATGCTGGAAGACAAGAGAGAAGCAATATCGACGGGGGAAGAGGGGAAGATAGGGACGAGGGGGAAGACATGACGACGGGGGAAGAGGGGGAAGAGATGGAAGAGGAGAAGGACATGGCGACGGGGGAAGAGAGGGAAGAGAGGGAAGAGGAGAAGGACATGG
>NW_014579006.1:53175-54342 GCF_000485595.1 Priapulus caudatus
CTCTCTCTCTCTCTCTCTCTCTCTCTCTCTCTCTCTCTCTCTCTCTCTCTTTCTCTCCCGCTATCACCCCAGCGCCTCTCTCCCTCTATCACTCTCGATTCTCTCTCTCATGATCATACTCCCCCTCGGCTAGTTCTCGTTAGTTTCTCCACCGCCACTTCCCCAGCCTCCTCCGCTAGTTTCCCCCCGATCATTCCCGGTGGAGCCTCTCTCTCTCTCTCTCCGCAGGCAGACGAGAGAAAGACGACGACTTTAGCGGCGACAGACGATCTCATTTTTTTCCCCCGCGAGCGGCTAGAAGAGCGGAGGCGGCAGCTAGTGCCGAGTTTTACACCGAAGAAGAATATTATAGACTAAATATCCGAATAAAGAATACGCCGAACAGGAGTGGGTGCGTGGATGGGTGGGCGGGATTGGGTTGGGTTTTTTCGTGGGTATATATATTGGGTTTGGGTTGGTTTTGGGTGGGTATATGGGTGGCTGGGTGGGTGGCTTTATGAGCGGGTGTTCGGGTGGATGGGTGGGTGGGTGGTTGGATCAGCGGGTGGTTGGTTTGTACGCGGCAGGCGTAGAGCGTGGGTGGGTGAGAGCGGCTTGTGCACGCGGAGGGACACGCGTGCGCGTGGGGAAGAGAGAGAGAGAGAGAGAGAGAGAGAGAGAGAGAGAGAGAGAGANTCTCTCTCTCTCTCTCTCTCTCTCTCTCTCTCTCTCTCTCTCTCTCTCTCTCTCTCTCTCTCTCTCTCTCTCGCTTCTTTCACATCTCTCTTCCTCCCCATCTCTCTTGCCTACCCACTCACTCACTCTCTCTCGTGCACACACACACTCCCTTTCTCTCTCGCTCCCTCTGTATGTCTCTCTCTCTTTCCACGCGCGCTTGCACTCTAGCGCGCCGCGTGCGCCCGTGCGTGAGTGCGTGCGTGCGTGCGTGCGAAGACGGCCCTTATAACGTAATGGCGCCGCCGCTGCCGCTGCCGCCGCCGCTGCCGCCTCCTCCGCGCTGCCGCTGCCTCCGTCACCCACGAGTTGCTCATTCCGATCGCAGCGAGAAATCCATAGAATCCTGCCGTCGCCGCCAGCGGGAACGGGGGGAAGGGGGGGGGGAGAAAGCGAGAAGGGGAGAGGAAGGAGAAGGCGAGAAGGGGAAAGGAGAAGGCGAGAAGGGAGAGG
>NW_014579006.1:54367-57958 GCF_000485595.1 Priapulus caudatus
GAGAAGAGGGGGAAGAGGAGAAGGACATGACGACGGGGGAAGATAGGAGAGGGAAGAGGAGAAGGACATGACGACGGGGGAAGATAGGAGAGAGAGGGAAGAGGGGGAAGAAGGGGAAGAAGGGAAGAGGAGAAGGACATGATGACGACGGGGGAAGAGAGGAAGAGGAGAAGGACATGGCGACGAAGGAAGAGGGGAGATAGGGAAGAGGGGGAAGAGGGGGAAGAGGGGCAGAGGAGAAGGACATGACGACGGGGGAAGAGGGGGAAGAGGGGGAAGAGAGGGAAGAGAGGGAAGAGAGGGAAGAGGAGGAAGAGGGGGAAGAGAGGGAAGAGGGGGAATCGCGTGCATAGCTAAGAAAACACACCGAACACACAAGGCGACCTTCCCTCTATCACCACAACCTCTCTCTCCATCAACCTGTATTCTCTCTCCCCTATTTCAGCCTCTCTCTCCTCCTCTCACTCTCTATCTCCATCCCTCTCTCTCTCGCTGTCTTTCTCTCTTACCCTGCACCCTCTCCCTCTGTCACCCTATATTTTCTCCCGCTATCAACCCAGCCTCTCCCTCTCTCTTCCCTCTCTCTCTCTCTCTTTCTCTCCCGCTATCACCCTAGCCCTCTCTCCCTCTGTCACTCTATATTCTCTCCCGCGTCACTCTATATTCTCTCCCGCGTCACTCTATATTCTCTCCCGCTATCAATCCANGAGAGAGAGAGAGATACACGCGCGCATACGGGCACACGCACACAGGCACGCACTCACGGACACACAAAGGCTCTCAGACACTCAAGCACAGACAGTCACAGGTCGCGCGCAGACACGCACGCACACACGCACGCACGCACGCACGCACGCACGCACGCCCACACGCACGCACGCACGGATACGCATTCACACAGGCACAGGCGAGCACAGGCGCACGCGCGCAGACACGCACGTATACGCACGCACGTACGCACGCACGCTCGCACGCACGCACGCAAAGACACTCAGCCGCACGCATCTCGCTGACAACTGACGCTGCCGCCGCTGCCGCCGCTGCTGCCGCTGCCGCTGCTGCTTCCGCCGCTGCCGCGCTAACAGTGAAGAAAACAGAGAGCGAAGAAACAAGCGCTAATGACTAGCAGCTCCCGTTTCACAATCAACTAATGCTGAGACGTCATGTGCGTGCGTGCGGGTGCGTGCGTGTGCGTGCGCGCGTGCGGGCGTGCGGGCGTGCGGGCGTGCGGGCGTGCGTGCGTGCGTGGTGGCGCCGTGTATATATATATAATATATTATAAATATAAATATTATTTATTTATTATTTATTTACCATCTATTCTTCTATATATTTTCGCATATATATATAGCATCATATATACTATATATATATATATATTCATTTTATTCATCATCTTTATCTCTGGATTACAATGTGATATACTTGATCAATTCAATTTCATATATCGGATATTTCATACACACTTATCTTATCTTATCTTATAATTAATAAATATTAATGTACACTACATAATATAGACGTGTAATATCAGGAGTTAATAAAGAGTCGGATAAAGTTTGTCTTTATTAACTCCTGGTAATATTATATATATATAAATATTGTTTATAAACATAAATTAAAAAATTACATCTATTTATATTATATATTATATTACATTATATTATATTATATCCCATTATTAATTACATCATAGCTATCTATTCATATTCAAGAGATATATATTTATCTACCCATCTACCTATCTATCTATCTATCTATCTATCTATCTATCTATCTATCTATCTATCTATCTATCTATCTATCTATCTATCTATCTATCTATCTATCTATCTATCTATCTATCTATCTATCTAACTATCTATCTATCTATCTATCTATCTATCTATCTATCTATCTATATCTATCTATATCTATATCTATCTATCTATCGATCAATTTATCTAGATATCTATTTAACTATTACACTATGTAACCTAATTATCTATATAAATAAATTATATTCATACACATACAATCAAGAGCTATTAACTAGCTAGCTAGCTATTATTAGCTCGTGATACAATCTATTCTAACTGGTAACTAACTATAATCTAAACTACTAACATACTAAGTAACTACATACGTACCGATCAGTAAGTGAGACGCCGTAAGGGCTCCTCCTGGCTCCTAGCTTGGGTGATATAGCAGCAGTAGTATATACGTCGTGCATGCAGTGTGTGCGCGTGTGAGTGAGTGCGTGGGGTGAGAGTGAGGTGGCAGCTAGAGGCGTCAGGCCTATCGCGCGCTTGCTCGCTCTCTCTCTCTCTCTCGCTCGCTCGCTCTCTCTCCTTCGCGCAGCTGGGGCTGATGCAGCAGCAGTAGCAGCAGCAGCAGCAGCAGCAGCAGTAGCAGCGGCGGCGGCGGCGGCGGCGTTTCGTGCTCCGTGCACCCCGCCGCCCCAATCAATACACGCGCCACCAGCGGACGTGCGGGCATCGGGTGCGCATGCGCGCAGCGAGCGGCAGCGGGCGCGATGGGCTTGTTATCACTACAGTAGATCAGCGGCAGTGCTGTGACGCCGCAACGCGCGCGTGCGAGCGTGTGCGAGCGTGCGTGCGTGCGGGCGTGCGTGTGGGCGTGCGCGCGTGTGTGCTGGTGCGCGTTCGAGCGAGCTTGCGAGCGTGCGGGCGCACGCGCGTGCGGGCGTGCGTGCGTGCGTGCATGCTGATGAGCGGGCGCGCGTGTGGGCGTACGTGCGGGCGCGCGTGCGTGCGTGCGTGCGTGCGTGCGTGCGCGCTGGTGGTCATGGAAACCAGTTCACAGCTAGCGCCACGTTGCCACACATACCCAGTACATATACACAAGAGTAGATAATAACACATGCCTGTGTTATTATCTACTCTTGATACACATTATAGTTACTACACAATATTACACCAGCTATGCACGGTAGACACACACACAGACACGCGCGCACACACACGCGCGCACACACACACACGCTCACACACACACACACACACACGCTCACACACACACACGCACACACACACGCTCGCACACACACACGCGCGTACGCATACCATATCATACACGCGACTCATGCACAGAAACACACACGACTACACCAATCACACGACACACACCACACACACACACACACCACACACATCACACACCAGACACGACACAACACACGCGCCTGCTTATCGCGCGCCCGCGCACGCCACTACACAACACACAGCACACACACACAACAACCACAGCTAGGCAGCGAGCATCCGCACATGCAACGAACGCCAGCACGCACGCACGCCGCGCGAAGCAGCACGCAACGCACGGCGGAGCGTACATCGGCTACGCACACGACGACGCGCATCGGAAGCAGCTCGCTCAAGCTGCTTCAGAATGGTAGAAGCACCACACACGCGCGTGATACGTCGCGCTCACCTTCGCTCAATCTTCTCCCCCTCTCTCTCTCTCTCGTCCTCTCTCGTCTCTCTGTCCCTCTCTCTCTATACATCCTCGTCCCCACACCCTCGCTGTCGCCGCCTGTCTCTCTACTTGTCACCCTGCCCTGCGCCCCGCCCTCTTTGCGCCTGATATCTT
>NW_014579006.1:60833-62561 GCF_000485595.1 Priapulus caudatus
GAGAGAGAGAGAGAGAGAGAGAGAGAGAGAGAGAGAGAGAGAGAGAGAGAGAGAGAGCACGGGACAGTTGTACCATAACTGTGTGGCATAATGTTGGGTAATTGGAAGAGGATGAAATAGTTGTAATAGAACAGTGTACGATAGGGGGTATTAGAAAGCATAGGAAAGTTATCTTTAAACAGAATATCATATAACGAAAGAAGAGCCATATGTAACAGATGTGGTAGAACGCTATGACATTGTTCCACGAATATGTTAACATCTATTTACTAGTGAATTTATGTTTCAAAATCTATAGTATCTTCTAAGATTCACGTCAGCTATCCACATTCTTGTTTCAAAGGTTATATTTCGTTCAACAGTAGCACGTCACATTTATATTTTAAAATTTTTCTGCAAAAGTTGTAAATACGTAATAGCAAAAAAACACCAGACAAATAACCCCAAAATTACGAGTAATGATCCGTGAAATCGCTAAGCATATTTCCACTCATTTTATTAAGGATAATAGTTTTATTAAAGCAGGGATTTTAATAATTTTCTGCAGGGATGCCACCGCTGATGAAACGGTCAACCACGGTACACGGTGCCGGCTTCCTTCCAAAGCGAGGATTGCCATTGCGATTAAGATTTACATTAATTAATATATTAGATAATTAATTGTACATGCGTTTGTCATTCTGTTGTCTATTGTAATGATCGGCAGTACGAGAATGAAAGATCTGTTTGACGAGAGATCTGTCGTTCTCGTGCAATGATCGCACCTACATCCACTTTCAGCCATTCACTATCATAGCTGTCTGCCACCACCACGGATTTTATTTTATCCCTTGGTCCTTTTCTGCCTGGTTGGGGGGGGGAATTTAAATACCGTCAACATTACAGTAACAATACATAAAAATAATTATAAATTCATAATAACTTTGTGATACCGAAGCACCACTGAATATTATTTCACTGACGGGTTTGGTTGACGCTTGCCCAGTCGCTAATCATACAACGGAATCTTGGCAGGCTGCCAACATTGATCGTATTAGTTAGAAGATTTTCTTCTGCGTTAATTATTCTGTTTGTAAAGACGAGGCGTACCGCGCCAGCGACCGCTATAAATCGAACGAGCTAGAGATACGGAAGCGCCATCTATCGGTTAAAAATATACCATCGCTGTTGGAAAAAATATCTATATATCACGTTCGATATCCATTTATATATATAATTATATATATATATAACAGGCGGCGGTACGCACGTGCTGGCACGTTGCCAAAATCGCTTGCTGTTATTCTCGCGCCAAAACGGCTTCTAATTATGCAAATTACGCACTCCAATTGGCAGATTTTTACACCTAACGACCACCTTGTAATTGGAGCCATCGTCTTTGTTTCCCGGCCCGCACGCTAGGACGATGTGCGTGCGCGCGTACCAACCAACCAACCAACCACACCTGAAACCTTTCCGAGAACGCGAAAGTTCAAGCTCTCGTTCGCTACGGGGTACAAGACACTAGGAGGCAGCACTGTGCTTCGGGTGCCGGGACGTCGTGCGCCTCGACGGGAAACTGCGAGCAAATCGAGAAATTCAATAAATAAAAAATAATTAATTAAATAAATAATTAATAATGAATAATTTTATAAATGCGAGGAAATATGATGATGATGAGAGCGGCAAGTAGGCAAGGAGTGTGAAATCTCTCTCTCTCTCTCTCTCTCTCTCTCTCTCTCTCTCTCT
>NW_014579006.1:63896-65919 GCF_000485595.1 Priapulus caudatus
GAAAAACGAGCATAATTTTTAAACACAAGCATAATTTGAGCATAATTTGGACAAAAAAGAGCATTATGCTATTCACAAGAAACGCAAGAAAAGTATAAATCAAGTGCTTTATTGTTAACGAAAGCAAGTTTCTAGCTTTGAAATGATCCCTTCTTTCTCCTGAACTTGTCTGGACTGCTCTAAACACAACACAAAACTATATTGATGTCTCAGTCAGTTTCCTCAAAGTACACCATGCTTATTCGCATTTGAATTCGTTCTCCTAATATCCGCTTAGCACTTGCTGTATTGCAGCATTACACTTGCTTCTAAGTAATCTGCCAGTGCATTATCTTGCTGGTCATTGAACAAAGCCGAGAGTTTAGAGAAAACTCTCTCTGCAGCAGCAGAAGATGGTTGGACTATCAGCACTTCCTTAACTGCAGAGCCCCAATTAGATAGTTGCTCTGCGTGGAGCTTCCACCATTCCACTTTCTTTTCTTCGCAAGGCTCCCCTACCTAGCCTAGACAAGGGCCTGGACTACTAGCGGAATTAAAAATAGGCTGAACAAAGCTTGAAAAAAATCATAATAGAAATAAAACAAGTCATGGCTCTAGTAATGTGCTCTGTAAATAATAAAAATATGCCGATTATGCTAGCAGTGCTACTTCTATAAAAAAAAGTGCCAAAATGTGCTCATTTTCCCAAATTATGCCAAAAAATGTGCTAGCACAATCGATAAGAGCCTATTCGTGAATTATGATACTAACTTTAATCATACAATATTCTAAATTAAATATCAGTAAAGCCCACATATGTAACGACGATGATGACGTTACCCGGTTCAAAGTAGATTAGTTGTAGCGATGAATAATGAAAACTTCAAAGTCCAAGCAGTTGTGTTCAGCAAATAGTATTATTGTTTCTCAACCCACATGCGCGCGCACACAGGCACGCAGCCGCGTGCCTCGCACACTCACGTCCGACCTCCCTCTTCAACCAAGACCTCCCCTTTATAAATTTCTAGCTAACAAAGAAAGTCGCGCGCGCGCGGACAACCACACCCGCTGTCTACATGCACAACAACTCTCTCTCCACCGTTTCTCATCTCCATCATCCATACTACACCAAACGCGCTACCGCCGACCAACCCATTATGCAACCACAGTCGCTACATTTCTAATCACTCAACTACTATTTGTAACATCTGCAAACCATACTTTACAATTATTCTACGACTTTTTTCAATGTGGAATTAGCTTCGGCTCTAACTTCGTCACTATTCTGTTACTTAACACCATCTGTCTGTATTTTTATATCTTCATTCCTTTTATATCTTCTTCGTTGGGACAACGTATAATTAGAGATATTCACGACCGGGCGGTGATGGGCAGTACGTTTTCCCTCGACGAATGAGGAGCCAGATACCATATGCCGGATTGGTCTCGCGCGTAAACGCGTCGATGGTCGTACTTATGACGTTTACAAGGCTCCCCTACCTAGCCTAGACAAGGGCCTGGACTACTAGCGGAATTAAAAATAGGCTGAACAAAGCTTGAAAAAAATCATAATAGAAATAAAACAAGTCATGGCTCTAGTAATGCGCTCTGTAAATAAAAAAAATATGCCGATTATGCTAGCAGTGCTACTATAAAAAAGTGCAAAAAATGTCCTCGTTTTCCCCAATTATGCTAAAAAATGCGCTAGCACATATTTGTTAAATTTCGTGTTTCCACCGTCTATTCTTACTAATTATGATTTTTTTATCGTTGTAATAGAGGTTTAAATTTCATAATGAAACTGAAACCAAGCATATATTATTTTGAACTAAATATCAGTAGGCCTATAACACTGATTATTGTAACATATTTCAAGGCGAAGTTAGGTTCTACTCTCATTTCCTTACTAATTAGTTACTTAATAATTTTTGTCCATAAGTATACATCTTCATTTCAATGAATACACTGTACTACAGCGTATAATGATTTCATACGCACACGCACACCAACGCCCACACACATAGGCTCTTATCGATTGTGCTAG
>NW_014579006.1:70446-77921 GCF_000485595.1 Priapulus caudatus
AAGCAAGTTTCTAGCTTTGAAATGATCTCTTCTTTCTCCTGAACTTGTCTGGACTGCTCTAAACACAACAAAAAACTATATATATTGATGTCTCACTCAGTTTCCTCAAAATGCACCATGCTTATTCGCATTTGAATTCGTTCTCCTAATATCCGCTTAGCACTTGCTGTATTGCAGCATTACACTTGCTTCTAAGTAATCTGCCAGTGGATTATCTTGCTGGTCATTGAACGAAGCCGAGAGTATAGAGAAAACTCTCCCTGCAGCAGCAGAAGATGGTTGGACTATCAGCACTTCCTTAACTGCAGAGCCCCAATTAGATAGTTGCTCTGCGTGGAGCTTATACCATTCCACTTTCTTTTCTTCGCAAGGCTCCCCTACCTAGCCTAGACATGGGCCTGGACTGCTAGCGAAATTCAAAATAGGCTAAACAAAGCTTGAAAAAAATCATAATAGAAATAAAACAAGTCATGGCTCTAGTATGGTGGCCGAGATGGCTACGGATATTTTTATTCCGAATTCATTTTTATTTCAAATTCATTTTCATTTCAAATTCATTTTCATTTTCATTTTCATTTTCATTTCAAATTCATTTTCATTTTCATTTTCATTTTCATTTTCATTTTCATTTTCATTTTCATTTTCATTTTCATTTTCATTTCAAATTCATTTTCATTTCAAATTCATTTTCATTTCAAATTCATTTTCATTTTCATTTCAAATTCATTTTCATTTTCATTTCCATTTTCATTTTCATTTTCATTTCCATTTCAAAGTAATGTGCTCTGTAAATAATAAAAATATGCCGATTATGCTAGCAGTGTTACTTCTATAAAAAAAAGTGCAAAAAATNGCTCCACACTGATTCTGCCTCCTCCTTCTCACCATTCTTCCTAGTCTCCCTCCTTCTCCTCACCTCCCTTCTCCTCTTCCTCCTTCTCCACCAGCTTCTCCACCTCCTCATTTCTTCAGTAGCTTCTCCCTATCCAGACCTACTAGTACTAGCTCTAAACTCCTCTCCTCGCCTTCCCCCCTCCCTTCCTCCCTTACTTGTACCACTTTGCTCGCTTCGCTGTACCCTGTCACCAGCCAACTACAGGAGGTACTGACGAGTTCCACTGATACGCACCGAAACGCCCAGTAGAACCGCGTAGCGACCATCTAGGCTGTTTGGCGTTTGCAAGTTAGTGTTTCCGACGCCTAAACCTAATGATTTACCTAGTATATTATATAGATATAATCAATCGATATATATACATATCTCTATAACGATTAATATATAATAGCAGATCAGCCTGGCTGAGTTAATATCAGACGCGTAGACACCGCATATTGATCGAGTAGGAAAATGTATTTGCATGCACAGGCTCCTAGTACTATAATGTATTAGTGAGTGCGTGACCTGAAGGAGAATGAAACAAAATTCAACATAATATAAAAAAACGGAACGTAAAATCCATCTCTTCTAACTGTCCATGCCGCGCACAACCTAACGCGCATTATAACAAAACAATTCGCCAGACACTATTTATTCGGTCTAATAGACTGTAACCTCTGTCATTGCACTTTCATCACATTGGATACAATTCTACTACAGTGTCGGCGGCTATTGTTGAGTTGAAGTTATCGCCCATCTAGAAAATCTCGTTAAAAACCACCGAGCGGGTCTAGACGTTCGACGAAGCGACGACGAGAGGATCAGAGGATAGAGACGAGCTAATCCAGACGTCACTACTCGATTCATCCACGCAGTAGTTTGACGTTTTAGTAGGTAATTTTAGCGTAAAATAAGTACTCGTCTTATCTTGCGAGATCAGAATGGTTCGTTATATCCTATTACTCGAGAAGGAGGAAGCCGCGCTAACAATAAAATTTAGACGCTTATTCGGACAGCCGCCAACGATCGAACTTTTGCAATAGTAATAGTAAATACTTAAAAAACCGTTGTTCAATAAATAAATGATTGGTTAATAAAACATACAACTTGTCAGTAACTACTAGGTACTAGCTAAGAGACCTACCAGCTACCACTACCCAGTATTCAAGACACGTTTGAATTTGAACCTAATTTTAAGCTTCACTTCATTACCGTCAATACATCGCCTGCAACACAGCAATTCAGGCCCATTCCTATTGACACACGCCCCAGTTTAAAAACACCCCTACCTAACCAAACTCACCGACATGCGCGGGTGTAAAACGATACTTGTACACATCTCTATAGCGTGCACGCACATGTGCACACATACACCATTAAGTAACAAATTATAGCTCTCTATAAAGTCTTGAACTTGAAACAACAGATAGAGACCTAGAAGGGCGTACCATGAGCGGCAGCGCTGAATCAGCATCGAAAACAGAAATTAATTAAAAATACTACACTGTTACTGCTCTACACAACATATACACTTTATTCAATGCTCTTCAACTGCCAGATTAACTGCTCTATGCTCCGCTCCAAATTTTGCCAGCTCTATGATGCGAATTTCTAAAGAGCTCAGTCGGAATCCCGTTTATACATACACAAAAAGATGGTAGTCGACCGGCGACAATGGCCTACGCCACTATCGCTGAGAGTGGTCTACTGTCCCGGGTACTGCGGAACGTAATACCTGGTAACTATTATATGCCGAGACCAGCCTCGCTGACTCCACTAACGCAGTCTAGGAGTCGCCAACGGCCTACTCCTATAACCCTAACCATAGCCTAACCCAACCCCTAACCCTAATCCCTAACCCTAACCATAATCAAATAGTGAGCCTGCGGTACGTTCGGCTATACCGACGACCGTACCCAGGAGGGTACGTTCCGGGCAGTACCTGGGGGAGATAGACTGACCCTATGAGCGCCACTAGCTGGAATGGCACAATTACACAACAAGACCAATTTTACTTCTAATGTTTTCTAGACGTCCACGAGGCATCTAACTTTAATCTGCATAATGCAAATTATTGCACTCTATGGTGCCGAATTTCTGCGAAAAAAAATGCTGAAAAGGGCATTTTCTAGAGACGATATAGTGCAACGATGAACAATTGCGGAAGCTTACTGTTGTATGCCTCCTATATTACTGTGTATTTGTGCACAATGGCGTGCGCGCTATAGGAATGTGTGTTGCAGCGATGTATTGGACGGTATTGAAGTGAAGTTATATTAGGTCAGATCAAACTATTAATACTGGTAGTGGTACTGGTAGGTCTAGTAGTAGTACTGACAAGTTGTATTTATTAACCATCATTTTATTATTGAAACAGCCCAAGTGCCTGTGACCGCGCCCAGCGACACACAGACAACTGGAAGAATTCACGTGGGTTTTATCAGATGTTGCTTGTCTATACGGCGCTGGGTATGACTATGAGCACTGCACCCCCCCCCCCCCTTCTGACGCTAGACTGGTACCCGGTCGCACCTCTCGGCTTAGTTACTCGATGAGTAATCGAGGTGGGAGCGAGTACCAGTCTACCCCTTACGCGCGCCCAGCGACACAGATGTGGGCAGCAAGCAAGGGTCGGCATATGTTTCCATGAACCAAAGTATGGTCGTTCCATGAACCAAAGTATGGTCGTGACGTACACTGACGTCACGCACAAACTCGGCTATCTCCGAAGTTGAATGCATACAGCCTGCTGATGGTGCTGGTGGTTGCGCATGGTCATATTCCATACTACGCATATCAACTTCTGCATCAGACTTTCCGTATATCAAGGAATAATGCAAAAAATCTAAACGTAACCCTAACCCTAACCCTAACCCTGATCCCAACCCTAACCCTAACCCTAACCCTAACCCTAACCCTAATCCCAACCCTAACCATAACACTAACAATAAACCGACCCGGTTATCTTATATACGCGTGTTATAGTACCAAACACTATCTATGGTGGTAGATAGCCACTGACGCCACACTGACGTCAGTGTACGTCACGACCATACTTTGGTTCATGGAAACATATGCCGACCGCAAGCAAGCTGCACTTGGAAGAGGGGGCGTGGCGAATTGACATACATAATCACATGGCCGCGAGAGGGCAGTAGGCAACAGTGAACATCAATGGCCGACTGTTTGTTATTTCATTTATGAGTTTCCGAAAAACCGACGAATATCAACGGATTTCCGACCTCCTACAGAGAAGGACCTCAAGAGAACACTCGGCCGTGCCAAAGTAGCACCCGATGACCCGCGCTCGCGGACGGTCGTCACTGGCCGGCTACCGCGATGACGGCATATGCCCACCGAGTATAAGAGTTTCGGTGCCTACACACGATAAGCTTTTCACGAGAGTGTCGTAACGGCCCGGCTCTGCCACGTGGGGGGGCGCAGGCTACATGCTATCTGGCAAATCGCGGATGCCCCCAGCGTTAGCGGCGTGCCGGCCGCGCGGCGCGTGCAGTGTGTTGTGGTGTTGTGTGTGTACGGTGTCCATATTTGGGCATGATAGGTGTGTGTGTGTCGCTGTGCGTGCAGAGCGCCTCGTGTGTGCACGATCCGGATGCTGGCCAAGATGAGAGAGGTGTGTGGCGTGTTGGTGTAGTGCGCCGGCCGCGCGCGCGTGCGTGCTGTATCCGTGGCAACGCCCTCTCGTCTCCTGCGTCACGTTTTTCGTGGCTGCACCAATCTTACCTGTTACCCGGGGCTTCGGCGCTGGCCGGTTCTCGGCTGAAATCGTAAGTTCCGCGCCATCTCATCCAGTTCTCAATCTCAGTCCTCGCAGTCAGAGGTATGTCTAAGGCGCCTTTTTGAATGGTCGCTGCGTAGTTTCTGGTCGCCTCGGTCCTTTAAGCAATGTTCAGAACGCCATGCAGCTCCTGTTAACGCCAAAATCCTATACTTCATCATAAACCGCAAACACTTCGGTCTTTCGCGACACAATCTTCTGTAAGTGAGGTTAAATGTTAGATGAGAAACCGTTCTCCGCTGAGGCCGGTTAGATCATACCGCCACTCTTGCTCCCACGCGATCACGGTAGGGACGACTGCTCGCTCAGGTCGGTCTTTCGTCCTCTCTACATTGTCAGCCACCAGGCATCTCTCTCTCCTCTCTCTCCTCGTCCGTCCTCACTCTCGGGGTCCGATCCATCCCTCTCTCCGTCTGCCGTCGCATCATGCCTGGTCGTCGCTAAGCGTATAGTAACTTTATAGGTAGGCTGCCGCAGATTTGCTGTTTATGTTCTTGCCGGTGCGGTCCTGATTTGTTTACGTTTTGGGCGGCTGACGCTCCTAAAGGGCCCCAAGGATAGAGAACATGGGTCCCCACATAAAAGCAATGGGTGCCGTGAAACCCAAGCTTAACGCATTAAATTATGATACCGCTTAACCGTGTCGCTGCTGGTGTCAACCCCAACCTAACCCTAAGCGTACCAGCTAGACCTAAGCCATTAACCCCTAACGCTATTATATTTGAATGTATATTATATTTAATGTTATGTGTTGTGATTGTGTTAGTAGAGTGGTACAGTTTGGGGTTAGTTATTGAGGGAGAGCTCAGAGAGAGCCTGATTTGCATATAAGCGTGCTGTGTTATGAACGCGGGTCGATGGATGTGTAGCTGCTGCGGAGGTACGATGATGACTGGCATAGTGTGTGTAAGACACAATCGTGTACCGTCCAAGATCTTGCTACTATGGAACCTAAGATACTGTATCCTCTCTAGGTTCTCCTAACCTAATACTAAACATAGCACTCTAAGCTCGTAACACCCTGAAACGCTTAACCCTTCAATGACTCACTATCCATCATAAATAAAAATAAAAAAACGGTAATTAGACTAAACAACCGTACGAAGACTACAAATCGGTCTAAATTAATCTTGGTACAGTCTGCCTCCGTTGTACACACATCGCTCCTCCTCTCAGTAGACCCTTCGTGATCGTAAGTAGTACTGTCGTGAGCAAGCCTCTCGCTCTCCTAGTCCTTCGCACTCCTCGTGCGACGAGGTCACTTCATTGAGTTGCGTGTAACGATAACGTATGTATTGTAATATGACGAGAGGCCCCAGACGACTCTCCTCAATAACTTAAGATTGAATGAAAACTAAGCACACTTGCTCATGAACAGAAATTCTGGCCAATTATATTCACGTCGATTATTATAGCTGTTGATATTAATGAGAAAAGATATGTTTCATCGGAAAATACAGTCAGAAAACGATAACTTATGCTAGCTGCGGCTCACTCGTAAAATTCCAAACAAATCGATTTACATTAGATGGGGTCGCTTCTGTTCTCTGTCAAGTAGGCAACAGAAAATCCGGACACGCAACTCCAATGAGTCACGGCGCCTCTATATATCTTTCTGGTCCATGAGTTGAATAACTCGCCTCTCGAGTTTGGGACACAAAATTTTCGCGATGGCCGGGCGAACTAGCTGCGAGCAAGGTCGTGGTGGCGTGGCCGTGCCGAGTTTTTTACAGCCGAGCTAATTCCCTGTAGCTACTGCTGGCTAAGCAGCCCCAGCACCAAAGATACCGCACACTTCCTCTTGCTCGCGCAGCCGGGCAACGCAACGCAAATGCCAGCGCTTTCACTTCTCTAACGGTCTTTCATTCCTCCGTCTCCATGTCGGTTACGGAGCCGGAGAGCGTAACCGATGCCGGGTACGCGTAACGGTATAAGCCAGGAACGTGAATCTCTGGTCACTATTTGATAATGGTCTTAGGTGTTCACATAATAGGGTTCGGGCTTAGGAAATTAGGGTTAAGGAGTAGCGGAGTTGGCACTCGCCTAGACTCGTTTTAGTGGAGTAGGCGAGGTACGGTCCGGCATATTAGATAGTGACCAGGGTAGCGTTCCGGTATAACCTGGTACCGTAACCCAGGGTAGCCGTTCCGAGCAAAGTACCCGGAGGGACATTAGACCTCTCAGCGGCAAGCAGCCAGCGAGCAAATGCCCGTCGTAGACGAGCGGTGGTAGAGTGTGACCGAAAACTGGCGCAGATCTTACGCTTCCCGCTATTATAACGATTCGCAGCAGCGCAGACAGGAACGATGAAGTAAGATTTTTTATTTCATTTTTTTTGTTATTTTTGACGATTGTTCACTTTCTTTTTTTTTTTTGCTTTAGTTTCTTCGGTCTGCGGCAATTTCGTAATAGCCGGCTATGTCAGTCGGCGGAAATGTTATCTATCTACATACACACCTGCGGTCGCGTTTTCTTTTTTTCGTGCGCCACCAGGTCCCTTGTTTTTAGCGGAGAGTGCGCGGTTAACGCGCTCTTGGACGTCGGGAACATCGTAACGCATCTTTGCGGGCGACACCATCTTGTAGCGGTCTCGTCAGGACTGGTTTTCTTCGTCACGAGAAAATTAGATAAGGAGGTAATGGCCCAGTTTGGGAAAAAAAACTGCGCATGGATGGATTCAAGGGCTGTGCCGTTAGGTATGCTATGCGATGCAAGGGAGAGAGGGAGCAGGGGAACATCTCCTCTTGCTGGGGGGGAGGGGGGGTTCTGGGGGTGCTCGCCAGAAAATTTTACACTATT
>NW_014579006.1:77946-91767 GCF_000485595.1 Priapulus caudatus
AGTAATTATACTGCGTAGAGCAAGTAGTATCCAGTTTTTGAGATATACATTTGAGGGCCGGTAGCACTAGAACATCACGGGAAATTCTTGCACGTAGCAATGGTGAGAAACAGTCGGAAACGGGCTAGTAGTGTCACTTAAACGCACACATCATGCAACGCAATGCAAATGCAAATTATGTAACAGATTAAAAGTACATGTATGTACACATGCCCCCACAAATTTTCTGTGCCCCCCGAGGTGCCCCCCCCACTGAAAAATTCATGCTTGATTAAGAAAAAATTTATTAAAAACAATGCCGTTAGAACAGTATAATACAAAGAAAAGTTATTATATGTTGCCCCGCCCCCACGAAAATGATGCCGGAAAATATCCCTGCTGCCTAAATAATGACCTGATGTCGGAAAATATACGCCTGTCCAGCGGCACGTCCCCAGTACCTTTAACAATTGGGAGTGGTGCCCCCCCCCTCCCCCAGGCCTGGGGTTCATAGACCCCCTGAGCCCGCATCTCCACAGGACACCTTTCTGGGGTCCGTGGACGCACAGGGTTATGAACACTGCCCTAACCCTTGCCATATAGCGCCCAAGTAAACTACTGCTTACTGTTTGCTGGCTGGGTGCTGCTTGATGCTGCTGATTGCTGCTGCGTGTTGTTATTGGTTTTGTTGTTGCTGTTGCTGTTGGTAAAGAGTTAGTCAGGATCCGCGTTTCATACACAAAAAAATGGTCGACGCGGCGACCATGGCTACAGCCACTAGCGCTGAGAGGGTCTCAGTCCGCCGGGCGTACTGCGGAAACGTACTCTGTACATATCTTTTTAATGATGCTCGGACGCGACCCGCCTACTCCCTAACAGTCTAGGTGATACATATTATTAAGAGCTGTTGCGCTGCTGTGATAGCAATGATGGTTACTGCTGCTGCTCATGATGTCTATGATTGATGACGATGATGATGATGTTACCGGCTGCTGCTGCTGGTGTGATGATTGTTACGCTGATGATGTGCCTGATGATGTTGCATGTTGTTGACTGTAGATTATTATCCACCTCTTTCATTCATATATATATATAATAATTATATACAACACCCTAAACCAGGGTGCGAATTAACGGAGTCCCGACCCAATACGCACCTGATTTCTGTCGGACTCCCTTGATTAACATATTGGGCAGGAGTCCGTGTGACTCCCTGAAGAATTCTGCATTCTAACATAGTTCGTTCCAGAGCACGCCTCGCGGCATTACCGTTATTTTTTTCGTGGAAGTCCAAGATAAATTTGGCAGACCGTGGCAACCGCTGATCAATGTTAAAACCACTAGGCACATGCGTTATTGTTAATAATCTTTAATTTTGAACTTCAGACTGTGGGACTCGATCCCTCATTTTGCTGCGGACTCCCTCTTTTTGAGACTCCCGTGTTCAAAAGTTAATTTCTACCCTTGCTAAACTGTGTTGTGTGACAAAGTACGTATGTTGAGCGTGGCCGGTTACCGTCTGACACATGTGATGTGCATTTCAGTGACGTCACCGTCTCGGTTTGGAGATTTTCCTGCCACTTCGATTCTCGCGGGTCCCACGATGATGACGATTGCAACAACAACAATCGGTAATTGATTTCCGTACGTTAGAGGTACATAGCATTTACCTGCTATGCATTCAGACAGGCTTAAAGTGTATGCCGGCAGTTTGCATATTACTATTAACGATGCTCACCGATGGGAAAATAATTAATGCTTTAATACTGTTTGGAAGTAGGGGCGCCGTTCCCAGTCATGGCGCGTCAATATTTGACTGCGCGAATGGCTCAATGCTTTGGGGGCGGCGGATTTACTCTAGTTATTATAGTTCAGTCTGAAAAATTTCCGAAGTTCAGACTGGCTGGGCTTCGAAACTTACTTCAATACTGGCTAATAAATAGAATATTTACATATAGTTTATGTTCAGGTTGCACGATCGATTCACGGTATCGGGGTAAAAACTTATGCACACCTGAATTTAATGTTGTTTGCATTGACAACACGACCGCTGGCAGCAAGTAATCCATACTTAATACTAGCTGTCTGTGCCGCATATATATATATATTATATTACATTACGATCATATTTATACATGTAGGAGTTCTGCAATGTGATACAATATTATGTGATCATTATATCATGGTATACATATTATCATGATACATATCGGGAACACACCACGTGTGTAATATATATATATATATATATATACATATCGTTAAGAACTAGAGAGAGAGCCCACGTGGAAGGCAAACTCGATTCGTTATGTGCTGTAGAGCTAATATAGTAATGTAGTATATATATAATTCCAGGAGTGATAATAGAGATCTTTATTATCCAGTTCCTTGTATATTATGTCTATTATATTACTTGCTATATAGTATAGTTATACATATCGTAGAACTAGAGAGAGAGAGAGAGCCCGCGCTGTAAGCACAAACTTGGGTCCTTGAGACGGGAGCGATGTGCGGATCGTGTTCGGACAGGTGTCATACGGAACGGGTCATGGTTGAAACACGCGGACTTGGTCGGTCAGCTGAAGCCATCTTCCGAACAACGTCAGACCCATTATTCCTGCTGGACCGTCGTCCCACCCGTCGCCTCCAGGGGGCGAAAACGATGCTTGAGTCCCGTTCTGTGATGACCTGCTGGATCTCCGCCAGCTACAGGTATAGCTAATATCATCTAATAATAACATGATGATGGTACGCTCGTATGGTGATGATGACGTGATGGTGACGATGATGAATGAAAAATTGAAACGATGATTGATGATGGCGTGACCGAATGTGATGGTGATGATGCATGATGATTGATATTTATGACGATGGTGTTGAGGTGATGATTGATGATTTGATGGTGATTGGTGATTGTGATGATGATGATATTGATGAGATGGTTGTTGATGCGATTGTGATGGTTGATGGTGAATGATGATGATTATGATAATAAAATACAAGTAATACTATAATAACCATAATTAGTATAATAATGATTTAAATCTGGAATGTCATCGATTCTTAGCATGTGTTGAATACTGGTACTATTCTGGTGGCTGTGCACATTTTTCCTCCCAATTTTGTTAGTTATGTGACCAATAGTAGAAGGATGATTCTATCAACGTCTATTTCTGTATTATGACCACATTTAACTCGTGTGCATATTGTTCGATACCTTTGTCAGAAAGTAATTCTCTTGAAGGTGATTTTAATCTTCTGACTACCAAAAGTGTAATTAGTGAATTAATTAGTAGTTTAGTAAATTGTTAGATGTAGATTATTAGCTCCGTGTCTGCATAGGAAGCTCTATGAGTATTGGAGTAAGACAATACTACCGAGCAGTAGAGACTATATTATAATTTATATTATATAATAATAACTCTAAATCATTTTTATGCGCCTTAAAGGTCCTTGACAACGGCAGGTAAATACAGGAACATTTTTTCAGCGGCGATGTTAAATTTGACAACGGCGGTGCGCCACTGTGCCTCTTATGTATGAGAAACCTTGTGCTTGTGAGTGTGCTACGCCCATCCATCGTGTATTTGTCCTTGAACATTTCTCGATCAGCTATACTCCCTCCTGTTTGCATTTGCAAAAAATTTACAACAGTAATATATACGTACGATATCTTATCGTCATGCTTATATACCTTGTTTTTGTTTCAGCTTTTTTTTATCGCAGATGAGCTGCGTCATTGTTGAGTGACTAACAAACAGATTAGTGAATTTTGTTCATTTTCTCGTTTTAAAAATACGTCTGTATTCAGGTGCCATTGTTGAAGAAGGTGTCAGTCATCCTCAACACGCAAGAGCTCCTGTCACAGCTGCCCTTGGGCGCCCCCTGGTAGAGGTTAGAACACACGTATTGTTGTTATTCCCTCCAATGTTATTTTCTCTATAACTAGTAATTCTGCACCAGTGCTTAGTGGTTGGCAGTGCCCACCTTTCAAACATTGAAATCGTTATCTTTACTTTTTCGATCGAGAAGCAAAACCTTGTTAGCCATTTTAGAAATGTGCAGATTATCAAGAGCATATAAAGAAGGAGAGCGTACAACGGTAAAATACTGAAAACCATGTTGCAGTATTAGTCGAATTAATAAATTTTCCCCGTTTTATTTTGACGATTCTTTGCAGTATTATTGATCAGCTGTCCTACCTTGTTCATATAAAACAAACCGCAGTCCCTACGATGCCCCTACGCTGAGATAATGAGCGGTGAAAATCTGGTATTTTCGCCGAACACCGACTAGACATTAGTCAGTACTGCGACCGACTCGCGTTCTGGCGATAGCTTCGGGAAACCTCGCGTGTTTTCGTCATTCATTGACAATGAAATTTATTTTCCTTCTACTATCTTTTCTCGCATTTCCAGTCATTGACGCAGCCATTACTCCACAAAAACGTCTTGTTATTTATCGCCATGGTGATATGACCCGCCCCTTACGCTGGATGTAGTAATGCTGTAGTAATAACGTATCGAGTCAGCGCTACACAGCGGCGACCGGAAGCAACACACTGGCCACACTTCGAGAGTGGGTCGCAGTACTGACTAATGTCTAGTTGGTGTTCGGCGAAAATACCAGATTTTCACCGCTTATTATCTCAGCGTAGGGGCATCGTAGGGACATGCGGTTTGTTTTATATGAACAAAGTAGGACAGCTGATCAATAATACTGCAAATAATCGGGGAAAGTTGATTAATTCGACTAATACTGCAACATGGTTTCAGCATTTTACCGTTGTACGCTCTCCTTCTTTTATATGCTCTTGAGATTATGTAACTCTATAATATAGACAAGAATCGCTAATTAAGTTATATATGTCATTTTTAAAGTTTTACATGTTGTGAAAAAGTTCGTTTCAATTATTGAACGCTAATACCGTTTTTTAGTACAAAATGATAGTTCAAGATGTTAATCTAAAAAATGTTACTTTTAAGCCTGAAGGCAATATAGACCACAGGGGTAGAAATTAACTTTTGAACAAGCGAGTCCAACGGACTCTCCTGCCCCTCAAAAAGATGGGGAGTCCGCCGGCAACCAAAATGAGGGATCGTCCGCATGTTTCTGAGTTCAAATTAAAGATATTAACAATAACTTACGCAGGGCGTGGTATTTGAAGATTCATGCAAGTTGTTGCACGCTCTGCCCAAAATTTTCGTGGAGCATTGCCTGAAGAAAATACCGGCTAATTCCTGAGGCCGTGCTCTGGAACGAATCTATAAGTTAGCTATGGCAGAATTTTCCCAGGGAGTCACACGCGTCACTCTTGCATATGTCAAATCAAGCGGCAGTTTTGCATTCAGGACTCCCGTTAATTTATGCCCACATGCACACCTGGAGCCCTGCGTTGTTAATTGTAACTATAACACAATTACATGTGGCAAACCAACCAAGACAACTATTCCCTGACATCATGTGTAATTTCCCCATGGGAATTTAGGCATAACGAACTGCCGAGACGTCGCTGCACCCGCCAGCATTGGAGCTAGGCCGCTGCTAAACGTCATTGTCTTAGCACTACGCTGACTCGCATGGAAAGGTGTGAACCTTGCTAGAGGAGAATGACGTTGGACAGAACAATGATAGCCACTAGCAGAACAGTCGATTCCTTACAGGATTACATACATAAGATGCGTAAAGTGTCACTGCCCAAAACCTGCGGCCGATCGCCAACGCACTGGCCCCAAAGATTAAATTAGCTCATGTTAGCAATTATGGTTCAGCGCCGGTTACCACTGATTGTAGGTCTAGAGATTTAACAGTAATTCATTAATAAAATAAGAATAATTACCAAATGCAAATGTGGATTTTTTCAAGATGATTGATTTGCCACCGTAGCTCTTTACACCCAACTGTCTCAGCCAAAAAAAAGCATGCCGTTTCGCCGAGGTTGACCGGTTTGTAAGCCCCAACTGAACATGTTAATGTCGGAGCGACGAAGATCAGTATTTCAGTTATTTCAGTATATCAGTATATTCAGCTCTTTAGATAAAGAGAATGTCGGATTTCCCGAAGTAAAGACTTGCACATAGCCTCTTCTTAACCCAGCTGTCTAACAGCCAAAAAGCAATGGTACACATGATTGCCGCACTTTGTAAGCCTAACTGAGCAGTAATTAGACATTAGTTAATGTGCTAAGCGATAATCAAATAAGCAATTAGATCGGTTACTGTTCCTGACGGCCGCCAAAAATCGATTAGCACTTCCAGTTCGACTGACAGATTGCAGCCCCCAGCTGAGGGCAGGAGACGCAGACGTATGGAGGAGAAGTGCCGTCGTCGTGGAAGCAAGTCACAGATGGCAGTACGCGCGAACGGACCGGCGCGGCACAGCAAGGGCGACCAGACGTCGCGGCGTGCGGGCCGGCCGCGGGCTGGCGCCGTCGCCGCGCCGGCCGCACTCCACTGCATAGCCGTTAAGGTGGAGCAGCGCTGGGTGCCCAGTCGGGCGCTCACAGTGGAGCTCTCGGCATAGCCACAGCATTTGCCTGCTGTCGCCCGTTACTGCAGTTGCGCCACCTGTTAGTAGTGGCCCGGTCGCGAACCATTGTCTGCCCTGCTATGCTCGCCATGCTGCAGCTCATGCAGTGCCGTGCACATGCGCCGACCTGTTGCGTACCCGGGCGTCTCGTCTCCCCTTACGGACGGCCTCCTTCCCCCCTTACGGCGATCCTCCCTTGCCTCTTCATTACTCCCTTTTCTCTCGCGCAAACAGTTTTGACCTCTCATTATGCACGCGCCAACGGCTCCTCTTGATGTTTAAAGTTTTGGAGCCAAGACTTGCAGCACACATTTTTTGTTAGCCACCGATTTGAAAACACTATAGCCACAGGTTAACTTCTATCGTATGTGCTAAGCAAGCGCCATAAACAGCGTTGGATGGCGTATGAGAAAAATGAAAGAATGTAGGCTTTGTTTAATGAATTAAGTTTTTTCTCATCGACAAAACTAGGTGGTTGCACGGTAGTGCTGCACCAAAGGGACGTAGGCTTACGCCGAATTGTTTTAGTACTTTAGACGCACACTGTGCAATTTACAATTTTATTATTAAATCGTAACTTTTTGTGCAGCCCGAGTTAATCAGTCGGCGCCTGTGTGCAGCGGAACCGCGCGGGGGAAATCGCGAGCGGGCCACGCATGCCACGCGGCATCGGGCTGCGAAACCCCCGAAAAACGCGGGCGGCGGCAGAATCGATGCCACGTGCGGCCGGGCCGCGTGCGTCGGTCCGTTTCTGTCAGTGCTGCTGTAGCATCTCTCGTTCTACTTCCTGCCTTCCGCAGACTGTCAGCTTGCTTTTCCGACGCGCAGCGGGCTCGAGCACGTGCTGTCGAGGCCGGCCTACGTCCTTCGCCCGCACGTGAACCCACCCAGACTGATTCTCACGACGGTCTGGCAACGTCGACTGCGTCGCAGACAAAGTACGCCGAAGGATTCCTCAGCGTGGAAGAAGTACCAAGAACAGGGAGCGCGGACCGGGCAATGCCACAGACAGACTGTTCCAGCGGTTGAGTGCAGTCGTTAACGAGCTTAGTAGTACGGCTAACGCACTAGTAGTAGTGACTGTATAGTAATTGTTACAGTTAACGAAGTTGGCTTAGTACGGCTAACGAGTTAATAGTACTGTTATATAATTGGTAAGTTACACGAGTTGCGTAGTACGGCCCTAAACGAGTTAGCAATGTTTGCACATTTTATTTAAAAAAACAGTTGGCATTATTTAAAAACTACATTTTGTTGTTGATAATTGATGTATATATTTTTCATATGGTGGCTTAGTCGGTTGCTGCAACGATTGCCTTTCGCCGGATAATCGATCATCGGCGGACACTGACTAAAAATTGCTGAGTACGAAGCAAATAGCCATAGTACAACGCCGCAATGCTCGGCCTCGCCGCCTCATCGTACGAGGAGATGCGTCGTCCGTCGTTGTGTCGACGCGTGTACTTGGGTACTTTGTGTGCAGGAATTCTCAAACTACCTTGACGAGAGTTTTTTTGAAGCAGTCGGATCTCCGGTAACATACATGAGCGAAAGCCGATGAATCTGGCTAAAAAACGCAATTCCTCAAGGTATTTGAGAGCTTTACGAAGTTGCGTGTAAGGCATACTTGCTGTCTGCTAGCAGAGCATAGGAATAAATAAAATAGGTCGATAAAAAACGCGGTGTGTCATCGGGCCAACTGCTAAAATTGAACTTGACTGGTGATACAAGTGCGAACCCTGATTTTAACGCGAATTTCGGATATAATAACGCGCATGAGTGGTTGGACCCCTTTGATTTTGCTCTTTATAGCCACGTATATATAACCCGATTTAGTGCGGATCCCGCCTTTTTTCCGATGCACATTTTATGGACACCAACCATCGCCGTTATAACAGCGGGCTACACTGTATTGTAAAATCGGATTCGCCATGCAATAGGTGAGGATTCCAAGCCTCTCAAATTTCCACCATTGAGGAGTATCGCTCTCCGTCTCTCTCTCTCTCTCTCGTTTCTCTTTCTCTCACACACTCTCTTTTTCCTTTCTCTCGTCCCTCTCTCTCTCGCTCTCTCCTCTCTCTCCCTTAAAGTCACTCTCCCTCCCTCCCATCCTGCCCCTACCTCCCTCCCTCCCTCCCTGTGTCACTTCCTTCCCTCCCTCCTCCCTCCCCTTACTCCCTCAGCCCCTCTGCTCTCTCCTCCATCCTGCCCTCCCTCCCCTCCCTTCCTCCGCTCCCTTCCCCTCACTCCCTCAGCCCTGTCTCCCTCCCTCCATCCTGCCCTCCCTCCCTTTTTTCCCTCTCTCTCACCCTCTCTCTCTTTCACCACCAGGTGTCGATGGTGGACCTCGCCATGCTGTGATGTCGCCCCCGCTGCCAGCATCGCCAAGTACGCCGCCCCGAGCGTCCCTCGTCGGCCGCAGAGTTGCTGAGCCGAGAGCGGAGCAAGACCTACGGGGCGGAGCGCCGCCGATAGTGTGGACGATCAGAAGGTTGTTCAGAATCTTCGTATAATAAATAACAAATTGCTTTTTTTCACGGAGCTCTTTTTTCAAAAGTCTGTGGAAAAAATAGCTTTCGCAAAAATTTTACGGCGAGTTATTCGCGAGCCTCACGGGAAGCGATTCGGAGCCGTTTGAGAGCCGAATCGCTCATCGCACCTCCCGTGTATTTTTTACCCTGGTGTACTGTACCAGGAATCACTCTCTCTGGACGTAAACGCGCGCCATGATTCCGAGGGCGCTAGCGAGATTGGACACTTTGTAGTCTTACCAATCACAGTCCAGCGCCGCCCCTTATGATCAAAAATTTGGGTGGCGTTGCAGGCGGCGGTGTGAGCTACAATAATCATTCGGACAGGAATCGCCGATCTCAGCGAACTTTAGGCGCATTCTGCTAGGCCTAGAACGGCTTTTCATACGATAGGTGAGTTTAGCGCCCAAATACGAATATAACACGACTGTTTTGCGCCACAGGCCCGAAGCTTCTTTCTTTCATATTTCGCATATGCTGTAGGCCACGATAAGCCCCCCGCCTTATTTGTTGATTTGGCATGAACTGGCCCGGCCCGTCAACGCACGTTGGACGCTGACTTCCTGTACCTACTGCAAGCCCGTATGCACTTTTTCGTAAATAATGAAATGCCCGGCCGATGCATTTCGCCCATCAAACGAGCAAGAAAATTCTGCATTTGCACTCGCTATCGCAAGTCAACGAGCGCCGTGCATTCGAGTACAACATTTGTGTATTCCATGAATTTCACGCTTGCTGCTATTAGTAGATTTTCCACAATTTTGCTCTGTTTCCCATAATAATTTTGATACGACATCACGGCGTATGTGATTAAGTGGTTTTCACGGCAACAAGCTGTTCTGCATAAATGTTCGAGTCAGCTTAGGTTCATTCGTACAACGCCAGCAGCGTGTGCGTAACGGTTTCGTTGTGCTGGCACTTTGCTAGCAGCGCAAGCAGCCCTTACACGTAGACGTTTGCTGCGCAGCTCCAGCCTTCGCTGGGCTGTGATGCCGTGTTAGTTGTAACCTTGTTGTTTGGTTATTAAACCAGCATTAAACCTATACAATTTTTAAATGTATAGTTCTTACGCACGCGAGCACATAACAATAATGATTTTTCTATTTTAATAATAATTTCATAATAATTAAAATACATTTTCAAGTTCGGACTTGCTATCATAGCGTTTATAACCTCCTATATTAAACTCCCTAGGTATGCAATATTTGAATGTGAATTTTTGTTATTACTTCCGGCTTGGCCCGATTTAATCACCTCGATCCTTTTCTTTGTTTTGTGAATTTTCTATGATAACTATTATATTTTGTTTGTGTTCATTATATAAATTCTAATCGTTTTTGATTCAGCCTAATTGCTGGGGGCGGGCTAAACCGACCAGCGGCCTCTCCGACTGTTACCGTCGTAGAACAGTAGCAATGTGTGTTAAGCGAGAATGCGAACTTGTGCTAATCTTCGGCATGACTTGCAGCGGAATTTTTTAATATTATATTATAAAAACTACTAATTTCGTAGAATATCGTCCATATACTCATTGTCATTCTTCTAAAAACTTACCAGACCATCCGCTGACCGCTGTGCGCAGACGTGCGCCGCGCAGGCCTCGAATTTGGCGCACGTTCCACTTTGCGGGACAGCCCGGCTCACTACCTCTGGAACATACCCCGCAGGTCGGGCGCTGGTGTGCGCACCTATTCCCGCGGAACTGCGGTCTCAGCGCCGCGCACGCGCTAGGATCATACTAGCAGAAGCTGCTGCCCCACGCAATCTTGTATCATGTCTCTCTGGATGCTTCTACTTATGACGCGTGCAACTGGTGCTTGCTAGTGACACTGTTACTGTAAGCGGGAGGCGCCGGTTCGAAAAAGGAAGGACCGTTCGCGAGGGAGAGGAGCGTCCGCAAAGGGGGCAGGAGGTTCTACGGTGGCGGAGGAAGTCCCGTAACGGGGAGGACGTTCTTATGGTGGGAGGGCGCGCGTACGAAGAGGGAGCGCAGGTTCGTAAGAGGAGCGCAGGTCTTGTAGGTGCGCGGGAGCAGCCGAACAAAAGGAAGGAGGTTTGCAGGCGCCAGCAGGGAGGCTTCGAAGCCGGGGAGGAGGTCTCCTTAAGCGGGAGGAGTACAAGAGCCGGAGGGAGCGTACCGTAAGGGGGAGAGAGGTCATGTAGGTGAGGAGGAGCGCCGAACGAAAGAGGAAGGAGGTTCGCAGGGGAGAGGAGGTCCGTACAGAGGGAGGAGGTCCTAAGGGGGAGGAGGGTACAAAGAGGAGGAGGTCGCGTAAGGGAAGGAGGTCATGAGGTAGAGCTATGAACAAAAGGAAAGGGAGCGCGTTCGCAGGGCGAGACGAGGTTTGAAAGGGGAAGAGGTCCGTAAGGCCAGAGGAGGTCTCGTAAGGGGAGGAGGTACGAAGAGCGGGAGCGCAGGTGTTCGTAAGGGGAAGGAGGTAACGAAGACGGGAGGAGCGTACGCAAGGCAGGGAGGTCTTGGGATTCGTAAGGGGAGGGGTACGAAGAGGGGGAGGAGGTCCGTAACGGGGCGAGGAGATACAAAAGAGGGAGGGAGCGTCCGTTTAAGCGACGGCAAGGAGCGTCTGTTAGGGGGGGAGGATTGAACGAAAAGGAACGGAGCGTTCGCAGGGAGAGGAGGTGAAAAGCGCAGGAGCGCTCCGTAGAAGCGGGACTGGATGTACAAGAAGAGGAAGGAGGTTCGTAACGGAGCGAGGTACGAAGAGGGGAGGGAGGTCCATAATGGCGGAGGGAGTTCTAGGTGTTGCGGGAGGCATATACGAAGATGGGAGGCAAGGTACGAAGAGGGAGGTGGTTCGTAAGGGAGGGGTGGAGGGGGGTTTACGACAGGAGGGAAGGCGCGTCCGTAAGGGGAGGGGTCCGTAAAGGGAGCGAGTCTAGGTTGGGCGGATGTACGAAGAGGAGGGAGGTTCGTAAGGACGCGACGGGGGTACGAAGCAGGGAGGCGGTCGCGTAACGGGGGAGAAGGTCCGTAAGGGGAGGAGCTCTAGGTGGGGAGGCAGGTACGAAGAGGGAGGAGGTTTGTAAGGGGGAGGAGTTCTAGGTGGGAAGGAGGTACAATTAATAGGGAGGAGATTCGTAAGGGGAAGGAGAGGTCCGTTAGGGAAGGAGTTCTAGGTGGGGAGGCGGTCCATAAGGGGAGGAGGTATGAAAAGAAAAGAGTTTCGTAGGGGGAGGAGGTATGAAAAGAAAGGAGGTTCGTATGGGCGGAAGGAGGCCCGTAAGGGGGAGGAGGTCCGTAAGGGGAGGATACCGCTCTTGGTTATCGGACATTCTCCAGCCGTCGCTGTCGCGGTGGCGGCCGTGTCGTTGCAAGCCGCGCGTCGTCTGCCTCATTACGACGGCTCCTGGGGAAGAAGCGAGTTTCCCTCCTCAAGCGGAGAGGAAGCCTCAGCTTCCTGCGCTCACTGCGTTCACGGACCAGATGCCTCATCAACGAGAGAAACTGGCTCCGAGCCGAAAACAACTCATCGTCCAGTCGAAGGCGCTAGTGCGACTTATCTCTTATCTCTGTGTCCACCAGCTTATACTGTTTTAGAGCTAGTGCAGCTATATCTTATATTCTGGTGGCTTCACCAGTTTTGTTATAGGCCTAAGTCCAAGCTATCTCTTACTACTCTGTGTCCACCAGTAAATCGTGATAGGCCTAGGTGTGCTGTATCTCTTATACTCCGGGTCGGTGTGTTCCACCGAGTGATCTGTTAGTAGGCTCATGCGGTTAATATCTTATACTCCTGTGTCCGACCAGCTATCTGTGCATAGGCTAGTGTGCTTATCTCTTTATACTCTTGTGGATCACCATATCTGTGTATAGGCAGGTTGCGGTTGACTTCTTTATACTCTTGTGTCCACAAGTATCTGTATATGCTAGGTGTTGCTTTTATCTCGTTATACTCCTGTTCTGTATCATCAGCAGGGCGCGGTCCGGTAGTCCTGCGGTTGCATCTGTGTCTACCGCCCGCAGTTTATGCGTGTGTTGCACGATTATCGAATTCTTTGTCCAGCAAATCGCCGAGTGTAGAGCAATTAGAACGTGTTTATTTCGCCAAACTTGGCCCGCACTCCGACTCCAACACGAATCGAATTCAGCGACCTGTGTTGGAATGCACTTGAAATCGGTTTACGATATTGCCTGACAAAATATCGATTAGTGTAAAACCGCCAGCAGTACCCGCGCCGCCAAACGAAATCCAAATGAAACGGGTGTGGGCAGCAATTATTTCTTGAGAACATGGGAGTGTGCATTATAATTAAGATGCCTTCTATAATATTATCGCGCTGTAGTCTATCAGTCAACCCCGATCCCGTACGTTACAGCAGAGACGCTCGCTTGTTTTCTGCCACAGGCTGCCCCGATTGGAGTCGGCCGTTTGCTGCGGGGCAATGACGAGGGCACGAGGATGAGGGGCAGGCGACTGGCAGTGCGGAAATGCTGGCTGACTGCGAGGTATACGTGGAGCGCATGCCGTGCAGTGCAGCCTCGGCCACCTTTGCTGCGCAGAGAGTGCCTGCCGCGCGATATGCGCGAAGGATGCTGTCTCACGCGACAGACGGCAACGGTATGACAAAGACGACGCCGTGGCGGCGCCAACGTTCTGGCCAGCGCCAGCCGTTGCAGCCGGTGATTGGCACGGTCAGGTTTTTGAAACTGCACAGCCTAAAAGAAAATTAAAAAATTTAAAAACTTACTAAAAGCATTTCTGAGGATAAGCATCCCCCGTGACCCCTTCCGCTCCCAATGAGTGGCGGGGAGAGAAGAACC
>NW_014579007.1:0-4965 GCF_000485595.1 Priapulus caudatus
AGAGAGAGAGAGAGAGAGATGTAAAGAGAGAGAGAGAGAGAGAGAGAGAGAGAGAGAGAGAGAGAGAGAGAGAGAGAGATGTAAAGAGAGAGAGAGGCATTGAGAAAACCGCGAAACTGAGGGAAGTAGAGAAATCGAAAAGGCAATGGCGAGTGAAAGACGGAGACAAAAAAGAAAGGAAGAAGTAAACAAACAACCACACACCCAGGCGCGCAAGCACGTGCGCACGTACGCACGCACGCACACACCCGTGTGTGCGTTATGTGCAAATGGGCGTGTGTGCGCGTGCGTTTGTGCGCGGACGCGTGTGTGCGTGTGGTCGTGTGGTCGTGTGTGTACGTACATGTTAGGGGACGTGTGTCATTGTGCATGTCTTCGTTGGTGTGTATACGTGCGTATGTGTATGTGTGTGTGCGTGCGTGCGTGCGTGCGTGCTTGCGCGCGCGCGCGCGTGTGTGAGTGTGTGTGTGTGTGTGTGNGTACATAGGCACAAAATGCATTGTATATATATATTAAATATATATATATAGTATATATATATATATCAAATATATACATATAAATAAATATAGGCCTATATATATATTATATATATATATATATATATATAGTATATTATATATATATAATCAAGATACAGATGTACATGTGTAGGTGTGACTAATGTCATTTGTATAGTAGGCACATAATGTATTTGTATAGTAGCGAATAATGTAATTTGTATAGTGAGCAGCATATGTATTTTGTCAAAGTGGCACATCACGAGTTTAATGCTTCATTATTAAACTGGAACTATATAGCACTTTATTGAGTTTGCAGTTATCACAGAGACCCCCTATGTCTCTATTATCACCTATGTCTCTTATATCACCGTATATGTCTCTATTTCACGCTATGTCTTCTTTATCACCTATGTCTCTATTATCACCTATGTTCTCTAATTATCAGTCCTATGTCTCTATTATCACCTATGTCTCTATTATCACCTATGACTCTACGTCGTAGGCCATTTTGGACTCAGCGATGGCGGCGCAATGTCCTGATACCATTTCAATAAGAGAGTTAGCGCAAGCGAGGTATTCAAACTGCTGAAATAAAGGGTCAGCGCGTCACGCTACTCGACCTATGAATATATGAGCAACCAACCAATGATAAAACGTTGGCGAATGCTTTTGCAAATGCTAAGTAAACCTTCATAAAGGTGTAAAAAGCGGTCACCTGAACTGGCTCGCATACCGCTGGTGTCGTCATTTAAGTCGTCTAATTAAACTTATAGATGGACATCGTTGAATTTACTTCAGGGCTTTAGCCAAGTTCAAATCGAGGGCCGTGTGAGTAGACGCTCCGCCCTAGCGACGAATGTATCTGTACGCTTTCAAATACGACCCTGTTTGCGGCAGATGATCATAAGAACGCTACTGGCAAACAGCTGGCCAGCTACGATGTGCCACAAAGATGACAATCCAGGTGAGGCTGGCTGAATTACGGGTAAAGATATGATATGTTATATACACACGCCTGGATGTACACACACACATACACACGGCGCCACAACGGCACAGACGGCAGCACACACACAGCACGCACAACACAGCACGGCCAGAGCACAACACACAGACACACATACACCACACACAGTCACGTGCACTAAGCAACACACGACACACACACACACACACACAAACACACACACAGTCAACAGCACACACACAGCGCGCGCGCAGCGGGCGCGGCGCACACACACACATACAGCACGACGACACACGCAGCACACGCACACACGCAACACACACAACGCACACCTGTCACAGCAAGGCAGCACACACGCGGCACGCACACACACACAGCAGCGTGCACCGGCGCACAGGCACACGGAGACGGGGCGACCCACCACACACACGCCGGCGTACGCGCGCGGCGCGACTGGCACGCACTGACGCGCGCGCGACACACACACACCCACACACAACACACACAACAACGCAGGCACACACACAACACACTGCAAGGGAGACACGCGAATTGTAATTTTAAAATGGCGAGCCGTAATAAGCTGACTATAGTCGAATATACTTTCAGGTTCTACCAGGTGCAGCAAGAGAAAATGCAGGGTAGTGAGGAGGAGGGTCCGTGTGTGTGTCCAAGAGAGCTACGCGCCATGTCGGGCGGCACTGACGGCCAAAACCTACGCAACCGTTGTCGCATTCCGTTGCGCGCAGAGAACTCGGCCAAGGTATGTATAATATTTTGCTACGCACAGTCAAATTTTAATTTTGTTTATTTGTGTTTCGTAACTTAGGTAGTATTATGCATTTGTACTGGCTCGCAGTTACTGAGGCAGTGGCATTCTCATCACACTTATAAGTGAGTTTTCGCTTTTACTATTATATGCATAAATTAATAGTCATCGGTGTCACAATGTGCGGCCATCAGTTATAAATTTTGACATGAGAATAAGAGGTTTAATATATTACCTATAGCGCTATTTGTAATATTCTCAATTCTTTTGGAAACGAAGGTAACGTTGTCATGTCGTAAGTAAGTTAGTTGTGAAAGTGGCTAGAAAATTGTTCTTGAAACTATTTGCACAACTGCTTCTCATTAAAATCTATATAGGGTGTGTATAGATATACCGATGCAAACATTTTATTTTATTAATCTATATATATATATATATATACACACACACACACATATATATATAGTACTATATTATACATGCGGTGTTTATATGATATTAAATAGTAACTGCATAGAGCTCATCCTCAGCCGCCACAAATTCTGTATTATCAGGTATATCCGTATGATTACGCTTAATTCATTAAATCACATTACTAAAGCGAAAGGACATCGTAGTTACGTGCAATTTTTTTTAAATGTTATAGATCTGCGACTGCGTCATGAGGGACGGTTGTCGTCACGAGCAGCGATGAAGAGATGGTAGGAACAGCAGCCGTCCGAGAGCAATCATTCGAGGTGTTGAAGCGGTTAAGATTTCTAATACTGCGGCTAGATGCAAATTAACGTTGCCCATGAAGATTGAAATGTAGTGGTAGGCAAATAGAGAACTAACGTCTCCCTGTGAGTCGTCGAGAACGCAGAAGATATTCATCTGAAGCGCATGCATTTATCAATCCTATCTGGTGCGTAATATATACTGTTATTCGCGCAGGGGGGGGGGGGGGGGGGGGGGGGGGGGGGGGGGGGGGGGGCGGGGGGGGGGGGGGGGGGGGGGGGGGGGGGGGGGGGGGGGGGGGGGGGGGGGGGGGCGGGGAGGTGGCGGGGGGGGGGGTAACTACGTTTGATAGCTGTTAGCGGGTTTTATGAGTTATCAGGCGTTTTATTGTTATTTGAATTTAAAAAAAATGCTGATATCAAAGTGCGCGCAAAAGCAAGGGTTCCCTGCGTTTAATTTCTTATTATAAGGTAGCAGGCATTAATTAAGGCACAGTTTAACACACCGTCAATATAATTATGCCAGACATCGAGGTATAAATCCAGGAGCCATTTCTACGCGCACGAGCATTTGTATTATAAACCTTCCTATCTGCATAAATCATCACTAAGATATACAGTTTTGTATAAGTAGGTCGCGATTGTATCTATGCGCACGCCGACCCATTTATACAATCCACTCTATTGCTACGTAGCATCCCCGTGAGCGGTATAGCCCATAAATCCGCGGTAATTACGACAAAACGAATGTTTATATTATATATATATATCAATAACTTATTGAAGCCTAGATTACTCCCAGGCGTGACGATTAAGTTAAGATTCAGTTGCAATAAAACAGGCTGTCTTTTACATACGGAGAACAGCTGGGCCCTGTCAAAACAACAAACCTCACAACAAACCAAGCTTGCAAGCTCTGATCGGTAGCACCAATCGGGATTCAAAAGAGGACTATACGTACAAATACATTATCTGCCCATGTCAAAATGCTTCATGTTCCTACAATAATGAAACAGACACTTACCTCGAATTTTCCTGGCAGCGCACCTTATTCTACATGCGATGCTATAGGGGATTCCGTTACTGCCACACACGGGGTCGTATTTCCTCGAACAGAAACACGGATGTTCACAGCGTTGTCCTGCACATACATATATATGCGTACCATAAAAGCCCCCTATATGGGTGTTGTGTCCATGTACGTGTGGTACGTGGTAAATCCGCACGATGTGCATCTCAAATAATCGATAAATGTTATCGATTAAATACTTTGCGACCGGCTACACAAGTTCAATTAAGTAAAAATTTTATTTACGTTTATGACAGAAAAAAAATAGTTCACCTTCATTGTACTTTCCAATCGATCATATTCACGAAAGGCGAGCTATTTACGACTGGGGAACATTTTGGTAGACATCCAAATTACTGGATTACAAATTTTGTAAGCGTTGGAAGTGATTATAAATTTTTAATTCGATGAAAATAATTTTCTCATAAGAATTCAATACGTAGTTAATCTTAGTTGATGTGATTCTAATCGAATATTTCCGTGAGCACTTAATGGGATATTCATCTCAACATACCTCGGCAGTGCCCTCTACCGAATGCCTGTGACTGGGCATCAACGGTGAGTGCAAGACAGAGTAGGACTACCACCGCTAGCTTTATCATCACTGTATAGGTACCTGTCGGGAAATAACACTCAGTTATAGATCAGTATATAGTTAGTTATATATCAGTATATAGTTAGTTATATATCAGTATATAGTTAGTTATATATCAGTATATAGTTAGTTATATAGCAGTATATAGTTAGTTATATAGCAGTATATAGCTAGTTATATATCAGTATATAGTTAGTTATATATCAGTATATAGTTAGTTATACATCAGTATATAGTTAGTTATATAGCAGTATATAGTTAGTTATATATCAGTATATAGTTAGTTATACATCAGTATATAGTTAGTTATATATCAGTATTAGCAAGTTATATATCAGTATATAGT
>NW_014579007.1:4975-11270 GCF_000485595.1 Priapulus caudatus
TCGCGTGTCTTCCCTTGCCAGCGTGTGTGTGGTGTGTGTGTGCGCGCGTGTGTCGTGCGTGCGCACGCGCGTAGTGTGTGGTGTGCGTGTGCCGTCGCGTGCACCGTGCGTGTGTGTGTGTGCATGTGTGTGCGTGGCGGGTGTGTGTGTGTGTGGTCCATGTGTGTGTGTGTGTGCGTGTGTTGCTGCGTGTACGTGTGTTGTTGTGTTGTGCGCTGCGCTGCTGCGCGCGCGTCGACTTCGGCTCAGCCCGTGTGTTGTGCTGTGTGATGTCGTGTGTTGTGTGTGTGTGTGTGGTGCGCGCGCGCGCCGCGTTTGTGTCATTGTGTTGTGCGGCGTGTGTTGTGTTTGTGTGTGTGTGCTGTGTGTGGCGTGTGTGTGTCGTGTGTGTACATCCGCTGCGTATATAACATTACGGAATATTTCACCCCGCAATCAACAGCTCACCTGGGATTGTGATTCTCTGGGCACATGCGGTAGCTGGCAGCTGTTTGCTGTAGGTCTTACGATCAACTGCCGCAAACAGGGTTCGTATTGAAGGTACAGATACATTCGTCGACTAGGGCGGAGGTCTACGACACGGCCCTCGACGAACTTGGTAAAGCTGAAGAGATGCACGAGTCATCTGATAAATTTAATTAGACGACATTAAATAGGGACGACACCAAGGTAGCGAGCAGGTTCGGGTGACCTTTATTTACACCTCTTTATAAGTTTATTAGGCATTTGCAAAAAGATTCGCCTACGTGGATTCATGGGGTTGCGTTATCATATATTATAAGGTCGAGTACGCGTGACGCGCTGGACCTTTATTTCTAGCGGTTTAAATCTTCGCTGCGCTACTCCTCTTATTGAAATATCGGACATTTGCGCGCATCGCCTGGAGGAATGGCAACGACGTAGAGACATGTGATAACCTGGGACTCAATAAAGTGTCTATAATTGATATAGTTCAATTTCAAGATGAAGCGATTATCTTCGTGTATGTGCCCACTATGACAAACTAACATTATGTGCTTACTATACAAATAAATTTAGTCCACACCTACACATGTACACTTGTATCTTGATTATATATATATATATATATATATATATATATATATATGATATATGTTATATATTATTTTATATATATATATTCTTTATATATATATATATATATATATAATATATATACTTTAATATTATATATATACAAATCGCATTTTGTACCCATAGCAAATACATTATCTGGCCCATGTCAAATGCTTCATGTTTGCTACCAATTAAGAAACAGACGCTTACCTTGAATTTTCCTGCAGCGACACCTTATCTACAGCGTGGCTATAGGGTGACTCCGTTCACTGCCACACACGGGGTCGGATTTCCTCGAACAGAAACACGGATGTCCACAACGTTGTCGCTACAGTACATATGCGTACCATAAAAGCCCCTATATGGGTGTGTGTATCCAGTGTACGTGAGGTCAACGTGGTGAATCACCACCCCACAGTGTGCGGATCTCAAATCAATCGAATTAATGTTATCGATTATTACCTTTGCGACCGGGTCTACACAAGTTCATTTAGGTACAAATTTTATTTACGTTTATGGACAGAAAAAAAATAGTTTACGTTTCGTTGTACTTCAATCGATCAGTATTCACGAAAGGAGCTATTTACGACTGGGGAAAGTTGGTAAGACATTCCAAATTACTGATTTACAAATTTTTCGTCAAGCGTTGAAGTGATTATTAAATTCTTGAATTCGAATGAAAAGAATTTCTCATAAGAATTAATACGTAGGTTAATGCTTAGTTGATGTTGATTCTAATCGAATATTTCCGTGAGCACCTTAAGTGAATCATCTCAACATACCTCGGGGCAGTGCCCTTCATCCGAATGCCTGTGACTGGGATCAACGGTGAGTGGCAAAGACAGAGTAGGACTACCCGCTAGCTTATATCATCACCTGTATAGGTTACTGTCGGTAAATAACACTCAGTTAATAGGATCAGTATATAAGTTATGTTATATATCAGTATATAGTTATTTATATGCAGGTATGATCGTAGTTAGCATATCAGTATATAGTTTAGTTCTATATATCAGTATAATAGTTAGTTATAATAGCAGATATAGTTAGTTTATATCAAGTATATAGTTAGTTATATATCAGTATATCAGTTAGTTTTAGCATTATATTAGTTATGATAGTATAAGTTGATTATCATATAGTTATTCATGTATATAGTTATTATATATCAGTATATTATAGTTTGTTATTAGTTATACATCAGTATTATAGGTAGTTTATATCAGTATATAGTTAGTATATATCAGTATATAGTTAGTTATATAGCAGTCGTAGTTAATAGTTATAGTTATATATCAGTATATAGTTAGTTATAGATCAGTAAAATTTATTATATAGAGTATATAGTTAGTTAGACATCAGTATATAGGTATTTGTTTTAACAAAAAAATTTTTCAAGTTAAATATTTTTAAAGGTTCCCCCCCAGTTATTTTTTTTAATAGATCAGTACATAGTTAGTGTATATAGCAGTTATAGTTACGTTATATATCAGTATATAGTTAGTTATAAATCAGTATATACGTTATGTTATATATCAGTACTATTAAGTTAGTTATATATCAGTATATAATTAGTTATATAGCAGTATATAGTTAGTTATACATCAGTATATAGTTATACATCAGTATATAGTCAGTTATAGATCAGTACATAGTTAGTTATATAGCAGTATATAGTTAGTTATATTCATGTATATAGTTGTTATATAGCAGTATATAGTTAGTTATATAGCAGTATATAGCTAGTTATATATCAGTACTATAGTTGTTATATATCAGGATAGCAGACTAGTGATATATTTCAGTAGAATTGTATGCTCAATTCGGGTGGTCGCCTGCGTATTAATATATACGACAAACTTGGCATTGCGCGTCTAGTCTGTGTCAGCGCTGTCCGTCATATTTACACACGTTTGAACTACACGCGACCAAAAAAATAATCGTAAAAAATGAGCTTAGGCGGACAATTCAAAGGGGGGGACATTCCTTCTGGTATCATTCAAACTTTCAATCGCTGATCAGGCGTCTCGTTAGTAAATAAACTGTTACTCTATCTTAAAACTAACATTTACTGCCTTGTAAAAGATACACAGATTTAAGACTCGAGGTTAGGTGGGTGTTGGACGCGCATTGAAGCGCAAACGAAAAACGCTAACATACGGTTCTCATTTTTACCCATTAGTTCTTATAGTTGACGTTCTTCCGCTCCTTGCTTGTCTGGGGGTGTCTCCACGAATAACGCTGCTGTCTTCTGAAGTGTCGAAATCAATAGATATATTTGCGACGGCTGATAATATGGTAACCACTAATATTAGAGTCCCACGTACACCGAACACCTAGGGCACAGGTGTGGATGTAGGACGCACCATGCAGCTTATATATACATATCAGGGGGTGAGGATGCGTGAGGCGGACCTGGGATGACGTGACACACGTCCCGGATTTAACTGACACAGTCTAAAATATATTACAAACCGGGATTAAAAAACGCGCGCGGCGATGCTCAAACCGGTTAACCCAAGGTCGCCCTAGAATTTCGTTTGTTTTCGAGTTCTAGAATCCTTACGGTGACAATAAGCTGCCGTCTGCTCGAGGTCGTCGCTTGATGCAGTAATATTGTATAACTCTCACTGCACGAGTAACAGCTAGTGCGAGCTTGCTTATAAACTTGATCACGAAGAATAGAATATGATAAACCCGATGTGCAAAAACAAGAATTAACCCGCAGGTCTGCCACTACTAAAATTACTAGCGCCATTATTAATTATTATTAAATACAAATGAATTAAGCGCCATTGCTCCTGGTTTTGACCCCGTGTGGCGTTTCTTCGTAATGAACATATGAAGCGTGATATATTTTCTTCTTGATATTGTGTCAAAAAATTAAGCGTGCTTACGTTGGTTTGTAGAGACATATATAGGCCTACGTTACTGCATACACATTGACTAGAGCGCATTATATAGCTGCAAAAAACCGTACAGACACATTTGCGCGCACGCAACTACGCCTACACCAACGCACCACGGCGCTGCACACACGCGGCGCACGCACACACGCACGCACGCACGCACACACACACACACACACACAACACACACACAACACACACACACCACACACACACACACACACACACATGCACGATACAATAAATTACGTCAGAGAAAGGCAAACAAAATCTAGGACGATCGTCAAGGTGTAAATTTGCGACACTCGTGGGGAAAATATGAAATCAGGATACGAAAAACGTCAGCACGTTCCGCCCGCCTTATGTATACGCAATTTCTGGTAAAATTTTCTTGAGACGAAGGTGTTTAATTCTGTGCACGCTTGGTGGCATCTCTTCTTCTCTGTTTTTCACACCGTAACACGGATCTTTTGGTTAGATAGCTATAAATAGATTGACTTGCTCGTCGACGTATGACGGCATCGTGAGATCAGTTTAAGTCACGACCGCATTTTATTTACATTCTAGATCAAATTGACTTAAGCCGAAAGTTTGTAATTCTGTGCACGACTGGTGGCATTGCATCTTCGCTGCTTTTCACACCGTAACACGGACCCTTAGGTTAGATAACTATAAATAGATTAACTTGTTTGACGGCGCGAAACGACATCGTGACAGTTCTATTCAGTTGGCCATGAACATCGCGGGCACGCGGTTCCTGTATAAAGCCTAGCCTAGCTTCTAATTCGCATGTGTGTGGGTATACAGTGACTTGCATGCGCACACATGGTGAAGCGTGCGACCGATCGCATGCGGTTGCAGGTTGCAGCGACGAGCAATCAAAAGTCGCAAGTCTGCGCTAGACTAGTAGGAAATATCGTTAAATAATTGTGCATGTAAAAACTGTCGCTATATACGTGTATCCCTGCGGGAAGAGTTCCCGCTTATTAATCACAGAACGGTTGGACCACACTGTGCTCTCCTCACTCTGCTGTTACAAGCAAACCTGTATACTAGTGGACCTGTATAAAACGAACGCTTATTTGTAAAATAATTCTTTTAATTGTTATGTACAAAGTGTACGGACATAAGTGAAAAAATATTTTTAATTTTAATTCGAACAAACTTTAATTTTTTTTAAAGGGACTGGGTGAATACAAATTTAAATACAAATTTTGTGTATGTGTGCGCATTATGAATTTGTGTGGAAACACGCGAACTTGTGAGATACGTTGATGACGTCTTAGCGCCATCTATTGTTTGGTTATTACATTACTATTTCTAAATTTTATATTTTTCTAATTATTAACTAATGGACATAAACATGAATAAATAAATAGGCGCAAGCAGACTTTCGCACGGGTCAATATATGGAGGCCGCCGATTCCGAACCCCCCAACGGCCACCGCTCCTATTCAGCAGACTGGCGCATTGTATCAAGATTGTATTTAAAGAAGGTTTATACACGCTCTTGATTGTATACAGCCGTTAAACCACCCTCACCCCCGACATGCGCTATTAATGATTGGGAAATCTTAGAGTGAGAAGGTTAATGTAATGTTAATGAGTAAAGGTATCGTAAGAGAACGACATCAAGTATCAACTCTGTAACTATCATAGCTCGAATCAAGCAGACTCCTAAAATTATTACCATAATAATGAAACCCAAACGATTACGTCGATTACTGCTGTTGTGGATTTTACACGCCAGTCTCTCTGCCAGAAAACCTACCATTCCAGATGCATGCCAGCTGGCAGTTCATTCGCGATGATGTAGCTTCCCTTGTAACTATAGTCAGCTCAATGAATTTCATGCCAAAGACCTGCAAATATCACACTGACAGAGTGATACACTGTTGCGCGCTTCATTCTAAAACAGATTACTGTTATTGCGCGACCTTGTCGGGCTTCCAGCTGATGCAGTGTGTATAAAATCATATTGTGGCTACTTCACCGCGCCTGCGAGCCGGCTGCCATATCTCGCCGTGCCACCTACTCCTGCCGCCGCCCTCGGCGGGAGCCCCATGTAACCTGCGCGCACCCGGCGCGTGCCAGTTATAGCCGCCGCGCTCGCGGCGCGCACTATTTAGCCTCGGCGCGCACCCGGCGCGTGCCAATTATAGCTTCCGCGCGTGCGGCGCGCACTATTTAGCCTCGGCGCGCACCCGGCGCGTGCCAATTATAGCTTCCGCGCGTGCGGCGCGCACTATTTAGCCTCGGCGCGCACCCGGCGCGTGCCAATTATAGCTTCCGCGCGTGCGGCGCGCACT
>NW_014579007.1:14381-15577 GCF_000485595.1 Priapulus caudatus
ATTAATTAATGCGCCATTGCTCGGTTTTGACCCCGTGTGCGTCTTTTAATGAAATATGAAGCGTGTATATTTTCTCTTGATATTGTGTCAAAAAATTAACGTGCTTACGTTGGTTGTCAATACATATATAACCCTACGTACTGCATACACATTGACTAGAGCGCATTACCGTACAGTGAAAACCGTACAGGCACATGTGCGCGCACGCAACTACGCCTACACCACGCACACACACGCACGCACGCACACGCACGATGAATAAATACGTCAGAAAAAGGCAAACAAAATCTAGGACGATCGTCAATGTGTAAATTTGCGACACACGTGGGGAAAATATGAAATCAGGATACGAAAAACGTCAGCACGTTCCGCCCGCCTTCTGTATACGCAATTTCTGGTGAAATTTTCTTGAGCCGAAAGTTTTTAATTTTGTGCACGCTTGGTGGCATCTCTTCTTCTCTGTTTTTCACACCGTAACACGAATCTTTTGGTTAGATAGCTATAAATAGATTGACTTGTTCGTCGACGTATGACGGCATCGTGAGATTAGTTAGTCACGACTTTAGGGAATATCGTTAAATAATTGTGCATGTAAAAACTGTCGCTATACGTGTATCCCTGCGGGAAGAGTTCACGCATATTAATCACAGAACGGCTGGACCACACTGTGCTCTCCTCGCTCTGCTGTTACAAGCAAACCTGTATACTAGTGAACCTGTATAAAACGAACGCTTATTTGTGAAAGAATTCTTTTAATTGTTATGTACGAAGTGTACAGAGCTTTTAAAAAGACATAAGTGAAAAAATATTTTTAATTTTAATTCGAACAAACTTTAAATTTTTTTTCACTCATGCTCCGTAAAAGGGACTGGGTGAATACAAATTTGAATACAATTTTTTTGTATGTGTGCGCATTATGAATTTGTGTGGAAACACGCAAACTTGTGAGATACGTTGATGACGTCTTAGCGCCATCTGTTGTTTGGTTATTACATGACTATTTCTAAATTTTGTTATTTTACTAATTATTAACTAATGGACATAAACATAAGGAAATAAATTGGCGCAAGTACACTTTCGCACGGGTCAATATGGCGGCCGCCGATTCCGAACCCCCCAACGGCCACCGCTCCTATTCAGCATACTGGCGCATTGTATCAAGAGCGTATAAAGAAGGTTTATATACGCTCTTGATA
>NW_014579007.1:18440-26979 GCF_000485595.1 Priapulus caudatus
CTGTATAGGTACCTGTCGGGAAATAGCACTCAGTTATAGATCAGTATATAGTTAGTTATATAGCAGTATATAGTTAGTTATACATCAGTATATAGTTAGTTATACATCAGTATATAGTTAGTTATACATCAGTATATAGTCAGTTATAGATCAGTACATAGTTAGTTATATAGCAGTATATATTTAGTTATATAGCAGTATAGAGTTAGTTATATAGCAGTATATAGTTAGTTATACATCAGTATATAGTTAGTTATACATCAGTACATAGTTAGTTATATAGCAGTATATAGTTAGTTATATATCAGTACATAGTTAGTTATATATCAGTATATAGTTAGTTATAGATCAGTATATAGTTAGTTATACATCAGTATATAGTTAGTTATAGATCAGTATATAGTTAGTTATACATCAGTATATAGTTAGTTATATATCAGTATATAGTTAGTTATATATCAGTATTAGTAGATAGTTATATATTTCAGGTAGATTTTGATGCTCAATTCGGGTGGTCGCCTGCGTATTAATATATACGACAAACTTGGCATTGCGGTCTAGTCTGTGTTCAGCGCTGTCCGACATTCTACACACGTTTAAACTACACGCGCAAAAAAACATCTAAAAAATAAGCTGGGGACAAGGCATCCTTCTGGTTCATTCCCGACTTTCAATCGCTGATCAGCGTCTCGTTATAAATAAACATTTACTCTATTTAAAATAACATTTACTGCCTTGTAAAAGATACACAGATTACGACTCGAGGTAGGTGGGGTTTGACGCGCATGAAGGCAAACGAAAACGCTAACATACGGTTCTTATTTTTACCCATTAGTTCTTAAAATTGAGTTCTCCTCCTCCTCCTGCTCTGGGTGTCTCCACGAATAACGCTGCTGTCTTCCTGAGTGTCTGAAATCAAAAGATTATTTGCGTACGGCTGATCATATGGTAACCACTAATATTAGAGTCCCACGTACACGAACACCTAGGGCACAGGTGTGGATGTAGGACGCATCATGCAGCTTATATATACATATCAAGAGTAGATAATAGGATCTCCTATTATCTACTCTTGATACATAATGGGGTGGGGGCGCGTGATGCGGACCTGGGATGACGTAATACACGTCCCGGATTTAACTGATAAGTTCTAAATATTTACAAACCCGGATTAAAACGCGCGCGGTGATGCTCAAACCGGTTAACCCAATGTCGCCCTAGAATTCGTTTGTCTTCGAGTTCTAGAATCCTAGCTAACGGTGGCAATTAGCTGCCATGTGCACGTGTCGCTCGAGGTCCGTCGCTTGAGGCAGTAATATTTTATAACCCTCACTGCACGAGTAACAGCTAGTGCGGGCTTGCTTATACCTTGTCACGAGGAATATAATATAATAAACGCGAGTGCAAAACAAGAATTAACCGCGCACGTCTGCACACGTAAAATTACTACGCCATTATTAATTATTATTAAATAAAATGATTAATGCGCCATTGCTCGGTTTTGACCCCGTGTGCGTCTTTTAATAAAATATGAAGCGTGTATATTGTTGTCTCTTGATATTGTGTCAAAAAATTAACGTGCTTACTTACGTTGGTTGTAGATACATATATAGGCTTACGTACTGCATACACATTGACTAGAGCGCATTACATGTGAAAACCGTACAGGCACATGTGCGCGCACGCAACTACGCCTACACCACGCACACACACACGCGCATGCACACACGCACGCACACACACACACACACACACACACACACACACACACAGCACAACACATACACAACGACACCACAACACACAACACACACACACACACAACATACACACACACGGATGAAATAAATACCGTCAGAGAAAGGCAAACAAAATCAGGACGATCGTCAAGGTGTAAATTTGCCGACACTCGTGGGGAAAATATGAAATCAGGATACGAAAACGTCAGCACGTTCCGCCGCCTTCTGTATATACCCAATTTCTGGAAAATTCTTGAGACGAAGGTGTTTAATTCTGTGCACGCTTTGGTGCATCTCTTCTTCTCTGTTTTTCACACCGTAAACACGGATCTTTTGGTTAGATAGCTATAATAGATTGACTTGTTCGCACTCGACGTATGACGATCGTGAGAGTCAGTTAGTCACGACCGAATTTTATTTCAATTCTAGATCAAATTTACTATATGCCGAAAGTTTGTAATTCTGTGCACGACTGGGTGGCATTGCATCTTCTCTGCTTTTCACACGCGTAACACGGACCCTTAGGTTCAGATAAACTATAAATAGATTAACTTGCTTTGACGGTGCCGAAACGACACTCGTGACAGTTCTATTCAGTTGTCCATGAACATCGCGGGCACGCGGTTCTTGTATAAAGCCTAGCGCCAGACTTGCGGACTTTTTCATGGTGTAAGCAGATTCGCTTTTCAATCGGTGCATCGATGTGCCAGTTATTTCACGGGAGATGCGCTAGCCGCGAGGACGGTTCCAGAGAAGTGGAACAATACTAGAGAAAACGGCGCGATAGAAGGAGATACGCCGTTAGAGTTAATGGCGTTGCAGTTGATGTTTCTGGAAGGCGTCCGATATTAACACAGGCGCGTACTAGTAGTAGATCTACCTACGTAGGATGGTGGGTAATGTGAGTAGATATCTGGTGACGGAACGTATACTGCCTACGCCTGCTAGCCTAGTGTAGAGATTAAATCGGGTACGGTTACAGGTGTACAGCGCGTTTGAAATATGTCAATACGATTCAGTTCGTAGTTGATTACGCTACTTTAGTATTCAGGTGTAGCTATTGACCGTAGCTGTCAGCTGTATTGCTGTAGCTAGGTACCGTAGCTGTCAGCTGTAGCTGTATGCTGTACGTTAAGCTGTATGCTTGTAGCTGTAGTCTGTATGCGATAGCTGATATGCTGTAGCTAGTACCGTTAGCTGTGTAGCTGGCTATGCTGTAGCCAGTACTCGTCGCTGTAGCTTTATGCAGTAGCTAGTACCGCTAGCTGTATGCTGTAGCCATACCGTAGATGTAGCTGTATGCTGTAGCTATACCGTAGCTGTAGCTGGTTGCTGTAATTAAGTAAACGTGACCCATTGCGGGTTTTTTCCCCAACGAATTTACATTCTCCCGCGAAGCGAATCAGCCTTCCACATATTTTGTACACCAGGGGGCCACCGAAAGTGAACCCCTCGTTAGACAGTCTAATTGTGTAGTATATTGCTAGAACGCTATTTGTGGTGTATAGGCACTGGGTGTTTAAATACACGCTAATAATGTTAAGTTCGCGTGTTACGGTGGCGTGAGGGTTCTTCGCGTCGAACTTCTCGCGCGCGACGGATACAGACGGACACGTGCGGCTGTCGCCGAATGTGGTAGATGTGTGACGCAAGAGGATAAAGCAATGGCGTATCTAGTAAATTAAGACCACTTTCTAAGTTCCACTTGATTACTGCCTACTTCTCACTATCCTTCGGTGACGACACCCCCCCATCCGTATCTCACTTTGTTTACCGCCCCCCTTCACGTATCTATCTCACTGCGACGGCCGGAACCCCCCCCCCCCTTTCTCGGCGCTCGGGTGTTTGAACTGCCTCTGAGCCTCGTCGCGGTACCTAGTGATCGAATCGGTAAAGACGGGGAGTACGGCCCTTGTCAGGGCTCGTCGCGCGGCGACAACAGTGCAACCATTACTTATACACGGCCAAGAAAAAAATAAACAAAACAAGCGGTAGTAGTCAAACGCGGTTAATTAAGGCGATTGGAAGAGAGAGAGAAAAACCGTTACATTGGTGCTAGTGACAAAACAGGTTGCGACGTGATGGCGAGACGAACGAACGACACCCAGAACGGTCGGGGCCGAGTTTGGAGATGCAGCGTTGCGTTGGATAGAGGACCAACCAGACGCCATCGGCTCCGCGCAGCAATGGAGGGGGAGAGAAGAAAGATATGGCGAAGTTTCCGCAGGACCAGTGTTAGAGATGTGGGGACGAGCGGAGCCGTGAAACGAAAAGTTGGAGCCGGTCGTGAGCTGCTGGCACGAAGTTTAGAGGAGAGTGTTAGAGATGGAACATGAGAAAGGCGAAAACGGAAGTGGCAGCCGGATCATGAGCTTGCTGGTAAAGTTTCAGAGGGAGAGTCGTTAGAGATGGAACACGCAGGAGCGAAACGAAAGTTGGCAGCCGGTCGTCGAGCTTGCTGTCCGTGAGTTTAGAGGAGAGTTGTTAGAGATGGGACAGTAAGGAGCGAAAACCGAAAGTTTGGCAGCCGGGGGGTCGTGAGCTAGCTGGCGAAGTTTTCAGAGGGAGGAGTGGCTTAGAGATGGGACCACGAGGAGCGAAAACGAAAAGTTGGCAGCCAGTGTCGTGAGCTGCTGGCGAAGTTTCAGAAGCGGCATAAGAAGAAAGGCAAGGAAGCGTAAGAGGTAGGTGACAGCAATGAGTGAACGCGGAAGGCAGTTTCGGATGCAGAGAGCCTCACGTCCACCACCTCGCTCCCTCACGACCTAGTTAATTATGAGACGCGATCAATCCATTGTCAAGTGCGGCGAATCGGCTGATGGGTGGTGCCACACGGTCGCGGCGACCGTCGGAAGCCAACGCTGCGCGACATGCAGGAGGTTCTCGAGCACCTGTCTTCTAGAGAAAGTGAGCTGAACCGAAAAGGAAGCCTCGTGTCCGCGAGCCTGCAGGAAGAAGCGTTGAGTGAAAAGAAGCCTCGCTGTCGGCTGCAGAAGAAGCTGAGTGAGAAGGAAGCCTCGCTGTCCGGCTGCAGGAAGGAGCTTGAATAGTGAGAAGGAAGACTCGCTGTCCGGCTGCAGAAAGAAGTATTGAGCGGAAGGAAGCCATCGCTGTCCGGCTGCAGAAGGAGCTGAGTGAGAAGGAGCACTCGCTGTCCGGACCTGCAGAAAGAGCTGAGCGAAGAGGGAAGGCCGCGGGGAGCACGCTGGAGGGAGCAGCTGCCAATCAGGGAGAAGATCTCTCCGTCGCGAGAAGGGGCGGCGCAATAGAGGGTCGCTGTTAGCGAGACTCGCGAGGCAGAGAGGGAGCTGCTTGCTGCGAGAGAAGCAGAGGACCCCCGGGAAGGCGAGCGAGGCAACCATCTCGTCGCAAGCAGAGCACGGGTAAGAGCGCGACTTCATCAAGGCCGACAGTGAGGTGACCTCAAAGACGGATCTCGCTCAACTGGACAGAGACGCAGACGCGCCCTGTAGCACAGCGTGGTTCAGCTTACGGCGGCGGGCGGGAAGCACGCGCAGGCGGGCAGAATACGTGGGTGTCGATGTGACGGCCACGTGAGGTAGTGGAGGATTACAGGCAGAGGACATCCGCGCAGTGCCCAACGAGTACCGTGAAGTGGCGGTATGCGCGCGCCACCCTGGGCCCTATGAGCGAAAGCGAAAGAACCTCGTCCGTGCGGCGGAATGCAGAAAACGGCCTACGACAATGCGCGTCCAAACCATCGGCCCTGACGACCAAACACCTGGGTGTAGAGTAACTTTTACCGCCCGAAGATGTGGAAGTTAGGCCGGCTTGACGGGCCCGTACCTTCGTCCTAGAAGACGGGTTCGCTGAGATGGATCCAGGACGACGAAGAGGGACGCCGAAGGGTATAAGGACGGTGCCCGAGGGCGGACTCCAGATGTGGAAGCTGGACGAGGCCAAACCGGGTTGGACCACCGCCAAACGGCCGCAGATGCAGACGATGAAGAAAGTACAGAAGATGGAGGTGGGCGGGCAGGAGGCAAAGAATGTGGGGACTGAGGTGACGACAGATGCCTGTCGAACAAGAGACAGCCGACGCGACGATGTGAGTTGGAAACAGCGCGGACGCAACGACCCCCCCCCAGCGGAACTTTGACGCCTCGCCAGCGACAGCGAAGGAGATGAAGTGGGGAAAGCAGGCATGGCCAAGACGAGACGCGAGGGGTTGCACCAAGGCCGTTGGGAGCAATGGAGGCATGTATTACGACACACGGGCTTAGGCGCAAATGACGCGTAGCCGGTTGCAGGTGCAGCCGCCCGCGTACTACGTCTAGACAGATGTAAGTGGCAGCGAGAGGGAAGAAGAAGCGACATACGGTGGCACTAGGATAGCTGAAGCTGGTGAGATACCACTGCACGAATCTGCGGGGATGACGAGAATGACGAAGCATATGCGCCTCGTTGACCGTCTCCTGCGAGTGATGAAACACACTCGCGGGGGTACGACTCCTCCTTCAACACCGCCGCCGATGTGTTAGCGGAGCGGACGGGATTGGCACGTGCGATCTGGAGTTATCGACGCGGGTGGTGGGGTCCGCCCACTGCCAGTAGTGGCAGATATCGCCTTGCCCGCGGTGACCGCCGACGGGCAGCGGGTTTGCGTCGTTGTCACCGTTGCGCGCGGGCGACGTAATTGTGCTCGCACTGACTACACAGATGGTGGCTGGCAGAAGACGCACAGCGAAAAGCGAAGCCCAACTGTCGCCGTGGGTCATGGACTCTTCCTCTTTGTTGGAACACTCATAGCACGTGTGTGATACAGTGGCACTTGGTGAGACTGAGACTGAGACAGGACACACCGTGGTTGGAACTACGGCGAGGCGTCGCGCAAGTGAGTTCACCGAGGGAGCCGGGCAGCCTACAGGATCGCCGTCGACGCGAATGTTCTACCGGCCCGTGGACGCGTGGGAAGCGAAACTTTCGTGTAGTGCCGGGCCCACCTAAGCGCCCTGATGCCGCGATCAGTTTTATTTTGTAGTCGCGCATTTCTTTTGTGATGCTTTACCAGCTGGGCGGTTGCCCCTCGTTCTTCGCGGAGTGAGTGTGTATTAACAATGTGCCGAGTTGTTTCTAGTTGGTTCAAGTGTCCATCTGCTATGTTTTTTTTCAATTAAAGATTTAGTCATAAATTGAGCAAGGGGCTTTTCATTTAAGTTGGGGGCGAATGTAGCAGATTCGCTTTTTCAATGCGTGCAATCGCATGTGCAGGTTTATTTCACGGGAAATGGCAGCTAGCCGCAGCGTGAACGTTCAGGAAAGTGGGAACAATAGAGAAAACGGCGCGAAGAAGGAATACGCCGATAGCAGTTATGGCGGTGCAGTTGTGTTTCTAGAGGCGTCCGATATTAACAGTGCCGGTACTAGTAGTAGTACTACTACTAGTGCTGAATGATAGAATTCTGTACGGAACGTTATACTGTTACGTCTGTAGCCTTCAGTGATAGAGATTAAAACCGTACGCGTTAAGGCTACAGCCGCGTTGACAATCATGTCATTAGCATTAACATATAGTTTTCTTATTTATATATATAACTACCATTTTTTTTAGTATTAGCGTGTAGTAGTACAGTAGCTGATACTAGCTATGCTGTAGCTAGTCCGTTAGCTGTAGCTGTAGCTGTATGCTGTACGTAGCTGGTATGGCTGTACTGCTAGCTGTATGCTGTAGTGCATGCGTAGCTAGTACCGTAGCTGTAGCTGTATGCTGTAGCCAGTACCGTCGCTGTAGACTGTATGAGTAGCTAGTACCGATAGCTGTATGCTGTACCAGTACCGTAGATGTAAGCCTGTATTGCTGCTAGCTAGTACCGTAGCATGTAGTGTAAGCTTTAATTAAAGTAACGTGACCTTGCGGGTTTAATTCGCCCAACGAAATTTAAATTCTTCCCCGCCGACATCGACGACCCGCTTCCACATATAGTTTTGTACAACCAGGGGGCGCAGCCACCCAAAAGTGAACCCCTCGTTAGAACAGTCTATTGTGTAGTAATTCTGTAGAACGTATTGTGCTGGTGTCACTAGGCACTGGTGATTTAAATAGCACGTAATATTGTCACCGATATCGCGTGTTACGGTGGCAGTGAGGTTTGCGTCGAATCCGCGCCGCGAACGAATCAGACGCGATACGGTTGACGCGCTCGTCGCCGGCCGTTGGTAGATGTGTGTACGCAAGATGGATAAAGCAATGGAAGGTATACTAGATAATAAACACTTCTAGTATCCACTTGTTACTGCCTAACTGGTTCTCACTTATCACTTCCGTGGACCGACACCCCCCCATCGTAATCTCACTTCTGATGCCGCCCCCCCCTTACGTATATCTGCACTGGACCGGCCGGAACCCTCCCCTCTTCTCGGCGCTCGGGTGTTTGACTGCCTCCTGCTCGTCGCGGGTCTAAGTGATCGAATCGGTAAGGACGGGGAACAAGTAACGGCCCTGTCAGGGTGCGCGGCGCACTAACGGCACATACTATACCACGGCCAAGAGGTTGTTGTCGACGCGGTTAATTAGGCGATTGGAGAGAGAAGCGGAGAAACACCGTTAACAATGCACTCGGCTGCGATTCATGACGCAGCAGTCGAAATTGTTGAAATCGCTCATGTCTTGCGGGAACGTGCAACTGCAACTCGTAGCGATTTCTGGTCGCTTAATCTGCACCGAGTTGACCAAGAAATCAAACTGGTTTGAATTTTCAGCAACTCGTTCGCCTCCCAATCGCTCCGAATTATCGGTGATTTGTAGACTCAGTCGTGCATGCCAACATGGTGAAGTACCG
>NW_014579007.1:26989-29284 GCF_000485595.1 Priapulus caudatus
TTAGAACAAACTTTTAATTTTTTTCACTCATGCTCCGTAAAAGGGACTGGGTGAATACAAATTTGAATACATTATTTTTGTATGTGTGCGCATTATGAATTTGCGTGGAAACACGCAAACTTGTGAGATACGTTGATGACGTCTTAGCGCCATCTGTTGTTTGGTTATTACATGACTATTTCTAAATTTTGTTATTTTACTAATTATTAACTAATGGACATAAACATAAGGAAATAAATTGGCGCAAGTACACTTTCGCACGGGTCAATATGGCGGCCGCCGATTCCGAACCCCCCAACGGCAACCGCTCCTATTCAGCATACTGGCGCATTGTATCAAGAGCGTATAAAGAAGGTTTATACACGCTCTTGATTGTATACAGCCGTTAAACCCCCCACCCCCGACATGCGCTATTAATGATTGGGAAATTTTAGAGTGAGAAGGTTAATGTAATGTTAAGGAGTAAAGGTATCGTAAGAGAACGACATCAAGTATCAACTCTGTAACTATCATAGCTCGAATCAAGCAGACTCCTAAAATTATGACCATAATAATAAACCCCAAACGATTACGTCGATTACTGCTGTTGTGGATTTTACACGCCAGTCTCTCTGCCAAAAACCCTACCATTCCAGATGCATGCCAGCTGGCAGTTCATTCGCGATAATTGTAGCTTCCCTTGTGACTAGTCAGCTCAATGAGTTTCATGCCAAAGACCTGCAAACATCACACTGACAGAGTGATACACTGTTGCGCGCTTCATTCTAAAACAGATTACTGTTATTGCGCGACCTTGTCGGGCTTCCAGCTGATGCAATGTGTATAAAATCATATTAGGCGCGTTCACACACAAGAAAAACTGCGATGCTAATCGATGAAATACTGAGATAATTGTGTCGTTGTTCACACAGGCGAATAATCGCGCTAATCGCCGAGCGGGATAATTCTATTAATAGAACTGCGCATGCTCACTGACGGAATAATGCTCACTGCGCATGCTCACTGCTCACTCGCTTGGAATGATGGGATAGAAAATACCGGGATTATTTGCGCGAGCGTTCACACACGCAAATAATCGCGCTAAAATACCGGGATTATTTGCGCGAGCGTTCACACACGCAAATAATCGCGCAAATTCCAAATAATCGCAGTCAAAAGGGCGATTTGGAGCGCGATGCTGATCGCGATTATTAGTGAGTATTATTGCGTTCACACTTGTAATAATCTCGGTATTTCGATCGCGATGCAAAAACCGGGATTTGCATCCCGCTTATTCGCGCCAGTGTGAACGCGCCTATTGTGGCTACTTCACCGCGCCCGCGAGCCGGCTACCATATCTCGCCGTGCCACCTACTCCTGCCGCCGCCCTCGGCGGGAGCCCCATGTAACCTGCGCGCACCCGGCGCGTGCCAGTTATAGCCGCCGCGCTCGCGGAGCACACTATTTAGCCTCGGCGCGCACCCGGCGCGTGCCAGTTATAGCCGCCGCGCTCGCGGCGCGCACTATTTAGCCTCGGCGCGCACTATTTATCCTCGCGAAAGTCAACCTCCTTATCTTTTAACGTTTCCAACCCCCACTACTGCGCGCTTATACCCGGTATTACTTATATACATGACCCCAGATCTACCCGCGATGTATTTAGAAACTCCCTCCCCCACACTTTAATAATAACAATCACAATCGTTCATGACGCGGGTGGGCGCACAAATCAGGCTGCCGCTACATCGCCCCTCTTCTTCTAGCGCGTAAGCCCCTCTCTACGACTCTCTACAATAGATAAACGGATTGTTGTCGTTGACACGGGGTAACACGGATCTAGGGTTGTAAAAATCATCATCCGTGATTATTCCGACAAGATTACCACACCTGTAATTACTGTCGACGCTTGGCTGTGTAATGTGTGTGGGTACCTGCAACACGACAGGTTAAACTGGTTCAGCATAGGATCTGTTTACTATTTACCTGGTCTCAAGGTCTTGCTCGCGCCGATGAACGCATTTATGACGGGATAATTTCCCGATATTTTCCCTACGAAAATAAGAGAGTGAAAAAATTGAGTGAAATAAAGATAATAAGAGTGAAATAAGGGTGAAAAAATTGAAAAATATGTCTTGATTCGGCAGTCTTTATATGGTAGTCTGTGCACAATATACAGATGTGCTTTCATGATGAATTTACTTTTTTATGTTAGATGCACTCTCTATCTATCTTTCTAGCCAGCTATCTATCTCTCTCTCTCTCTCTCTCTCTCTCTCTCTCTCTCTCTCTCTCTCTCTCTCTCTCTATATATATATA
>NW_014579007.1:30185-31387 GCF_000485595.1 Priapulus caudatus
GGATGGAGACAGAGACACAGACAGACAGAAAGAGAGAGAGAGAGAGAGAGAGAGAGAGAGAGAGAGAGGAGCTGCGCAAACATTCACGGACGCGTGACAAAATCTTATGCTTTGTCATCCGCTGACAAGATAACAAGATGACAATCTTCCAAGTAACAGCGGGTGTAGCTCTTTGCATGCATCAGTGATTTTGCAGTATATCCTCTTTTGAATCGATTGGTGTGCCCGTTCAGAGCTTGCAATCTTTGTTTGTTGTAAGGTGTTGTTTGACAGTGGCAGTCTGTTTGCGATGTAAAGATAGCGTTTTAATTGCAAGAATCCTAACTGAATGTCACGCTGGATTAATTAGGCTAATAATATATTAATATATATAATATAAACATTGTTTTGTCGTATTACCGCGGATTTATTGGGTTATACGCTCATGGGCTGTATATAATGGGCGTGCGCTACCATTTATTTTCGGACCTACTTATACAAGAACTTATATCGTAGTGATGATTATGCAGATAGGACGTTTTATAATACGAATGGTGCGCGAGAAATTTGCTTCTGGATTTATACCCGATGTCTGCATAATTATATTGACGTGTATTAACTGTGTTAATTAATGCTGTTATATAATAAGAAATTAATCGCAAGGAACCCTGCTTTTTGCGGCACCTTGATATCAGCATTTTTTTAAATTTCAATAACAATAAAACGCTGATAACTCATAAAACGCTAACAGTACAACGTCGTTACGTCGCAATGACAGTATATATACGCACTAGATTAGGATTTGATTAAATAATGGTTCAATGAGTATCTTCTGGTTCTCCGACCGATACAGGAGAGTTAGTTCTCTATTGCCTACCACTACATTTCAATCTATGGGCAATTTAATTTGCATCTCGCAGTTTAGAAATTTAACCGCTTCAACACCGAAGGATGTCTTGGGGTGTTCCACCATTTCTTCAGCCGCGGTAACGACAACGTCCCTCATGACGCACTCTCAGATCTATAACATAAAAAAAAATTGCACGTAACTACGATGTCCTTTCGCTTAGTAATGTGATTAATGAATTAACGTATTATACGGATATACCTGATATACAGATTTGGGTAGGATGAGCTCTATAATTACTATTAATATATATAAAACCAGCATGTATAATATATATATATATATATATATATATATATGTGTGTGTGTATATATA
>NW_014579007.1:31857-32629 GCF_000485595.1 Priapulus caudatus
GTGTGTGCGTGTGCGTGTGTATGTGTGTGTGTACATCCGTGTGTATATAACATATATATCTTACCCCGTAATCAGCAGCCTCACCTGGATTGTATCTCTGTGCACATCGTAGCTGGCAGCTGTTGCCGTAGGTCTTACGATCACTGCCGCAAACAGGGTCGTATTGAAGCGTACAGATACATTCGTCGCTAGGGGGAGGTCTACTACACGGCCCTCGATGAACTTGGTAAAGCCCTGAAGTAATTCAACGAGTCCATCTATAAATTTAATTAGACGACTTAAATAGACGACACAGGGTAGCGAGCAGTTCAGGTGACCTTTTTACACCTTTTATAAGTTTAATTAGCATTTGCAAAAGATTCGCCAAGTTATCATGTTGGTTATCATATATCATAAGGTCGAGTAGCGTGACGCGCTGACCCTTTATTTCAGAGTTTTAATCTTCGCTGCGCTAACTCTCTTATTGAAATATCAGGACATTTGCGGCCATCGCTGAGCAAATGGCTACGACGTAGAGACATAGGTGATAATAGAGACATAGGTGATAATAGAGACATAGGTGATAACTGGAAACTCAATAAAGTGTATATAGTTCCAGTTTTAATAATGAAGCATTAAACTCGTGATGTGCCACTATACAAATACATTATGTGCCACTATACAAATACATTATGTGCTACTATACAAATACATTATTCACACCTACACATGTACATTGTATCTTGATTATATATATATATATATATATATATATATATATATATATATATAG
>NW_014579007.1:34133-43496 GCF_000485595.1 Priapulus caudatus
CGCACGCACGCACGCACGCACGCACACACACACACACACACACACACACACACACACACACACACACACACACACGATGAATAAATACGTCAGAGAAAGGCAAACAAAATCTAGGACGATCGTCAAGGTGTAAATTTGCGACACTCGTGGGGAAAATATGAAATCAGGATACGAAAAACGTCAGCACGTTCCGCCCGCCTTATGTATACGCAATTTCTGGTAAAATTTTCTTGAGACGAAGGTGTTTAATTCTGTGCACGCTTGGTGGCATCTCTTCTTCTCTGTTTTTCACACCGTAACACGAATCTTTTGGTTAGATAGCTATAAATAGATCGACTTGTTCGTCGACGTATGACGGCATCGTGAGATCAGTTAGTCACGACCGCATTTTATTTACATTCTAGATCAAATTTACTTAAGCCGAAAGTTTGTAATTCTGTGCACGACTGGTGGCATTGCATCGTCTCTGTTTTTCACACCGTAACACGAATCTTTTGGTTAGATAGCTATAAATAGATTGACTTGTTCGTCGACGTATGACGGCATCGTGAGATCAGTTAGTCACGACCGCATTTTATTTACATTCTAGATCAAATTTACTTATGCCGAAAGTTTGTAATTCTGTGCACGACTGGTGGCATTGCATCTTCTCTGCTTTTCACACCGTAACACGGACCCTTAGGTTAGATAACTATAAATAGATTAACTTGTTTGACGACGCGAAACGACATCGTGATAGTTCTATTCAGTTGGCCATGAACATCGCGGGCACGCGGTTCGTGTATAAAGCCTAGCCTAGCTTCTAAATCGCATGTGTGTGGGTAGACAGCGACTTGCATGCGCGCACATAGTGAAGCGTGCGACCGATCGAATGCTGTTGCAGGTTGCAGCGACGAGCAACCAAAAGTCGCAAGTCTGCGCTAGGCTAGTAGGGAATATATCGTTAAATAATTGTGCATGTAAAAACTGTCGCTATACGTGTATCCCTGCGGGAAGAGTTCCCGCGTATTAATCACAGAACACTAGTCTACACTGTGCTCACCTTGCTCTGCTGTTACAAGCAAACCTGTATACTAGTGGACCTGTATAAAACGAACGCTTATTCGTAAAATAATTCTTTTAATTGTTATGTACGAAGTGTACGGAGCTTTTAAACAGACATAAGTGAAAACATATTTTTAATTTGAATTCGAACGAACTTTTAACTTTTTTTCATTCATGCTCCTTAAAGGGAATTGGGTGAATAAAACATTTTGTATATGTGTGCGCATTATGAATTTGTGTGGAAATCACGCGAACTTGTGAGATACGTTGATGACGTCTTAGCGCCATCTGTTGTTTGTTTATTACATTACTAACAGCTTCTCCCCCGAGCCGGCTACAATATCTCGCCGTGCCGCATGCTCCTGCCGCCGCCCTCGGCGGGAGCCCCATGTAACCTGCGCGCACCCGGCGCGTGCCAGTTATAGCCGCCGGGCTCGCGGCGCGCACTATTTAGCCTCGGCGCGCACCCGGCGCGTGCCAGTTATAGCCGCCGCGCTCGCGGCGCGCACTATTTAGCCTCGGCGCGCACCCGGCGCGTGCCAGTTATAGCCGCCGCGCTCGCGGCGCGCACTATTTAGCCTCGGCGCGTGCCAGTTATAGCCGCGGCGTTTGCGGCGCGCACTATTTATCCTCGCGAAAGTTTCCCTCCTTATCTTTTAACGCCGAGACCCCCGATCTACCCGCGATGTATTTAGAACCCCCCCCCCCCACTTTAATAATAACAATCACAATCGTTCATGACGCGGGTGGGCGCACAAATCAGGCTGCCGCTACATCGCCCCCCCCCTCTTCTTCTAGCGAGTAAGCCGCTTTGTGCTTTAAACTACCAAAATAACCGCGTCAGCCTGAGTTGCGTCACTCACCCGAGTTTATACAATGTAATATAAATCACCCTTCACGCGATTATACCCCTATGAGGTTTCTCCGGCTGCCGTCGTCCGCCGCAGGGTGGGACTGGATGCTCAGCAGGACGTCCTCGGGAGCGACTGTCGCTCTTTCTCGTCCTCCAGCAGCCAGGCCGTCATCATGACGCGTAGCTGTAGGTGGCGGTTGAGCAGGTCGGCCCGGCGTAGCGTGTCGGCCGACATCCCACGGATCTCCTCATCGACGACCATTGGCGCCCCCGTCGTGCCGGATGGTGCGGGGGTCGTCGACGAGGCCGCGGGGTTGTCGGCGGGATGGTGGGGCGCCACCACGAGCCGAACGCCGCTTCCCACGCTGCTGCTCGGCGTCTGCGCCGGGCGTCGGCACGGCGGGGCTCGTTCTATGACGACCGAGCAAGGCCGGACCGCCGTGTACTCGGTCGTCGGTCGAGGAGCGGCGCCGGAGGTGGCCGCGAGGGGCGTCGTCGCCGTCCGGGCCGAGGCTGGTGTGTCAGCGGGACCGCGCATGTACCCGATGGAGATTACCCGAAACGACGGGTTCTCCCCCTCGGGTACAAGCTCCCAGCGGTCCCGCCGAAAGTCGCCCCGCAGCTTGTGGGGGCGACCGCAGAGGTGCCGCGCCAGCTGGTGATCGACGACCGCGGCGCAGGAAAATTTGCACCCGCCGATAGGGCGGTGCACCACCGGCCCACGACGCGTGTGTAGCTCGGCGCCATGGGCACGCGCGTGCAGCGGTCGCAGGCCACACACCAGGCCCATCGACTTGACCCCACGGCCCCCGCCTGGAATGAGGCACCTGCAAAGAGGTGCCGCTCCGGGCGTCCGCCGGGCCCCTGTCGGGCGGCGGCGGTGTCCGCAGGCTCCGCCGGCGGCGCTCTCACGGCGGCTGGGAGCGCAGGAGCGGAGGACCGCGCCGGCGGCGCTCTCACGGCGTCCGGGAGCGCAAGGGCGGATGACCGCGCCGGCGGCGCTCTCACGGCGTCCGGGAGCGCAGGGGCGGATGACCGCGCCGGCCGCGCTCTCACGGCGGCCGGGAGCGCAGGAGCGGAGGACCGCGCCGGCGGCGCTCTCACGGCGGCCGGGAGCGCAGGAGCGGAGGACCGCGCCAGCGGCGTTGGCTGCCGTCCTCGCTCGCTCCCGGTGATAGTGCGCTTTTAGGGCTTTCCTTCTCCTCCCCTCGGCGGGCCTCCTCGACCGCGCGTGCCGCGGCAGCCTCCCACGCTGACGTTTCTTGTCGGCGCTCCCGGTGACGGCGCCACCGCTTCCTTTCTTCACCCTCGCTCGCCGCCTCCACCCCCGGGTTGACAGTCGCCTCTCCATCGCCGGTCACTAGCCGCGTCAAAATACCAGTCGGCTCAATTCGGAAATGGAAGCCTACGGGGGAAGTGGGAGAGTCGAAATTGCTATTTTAATTTGGAAAATGAGAAATAACACGTTGTGTGAGAAACTTTTGTCAGAAACACGAACCATGCATGAATACATTACCGTGGGGTTTCGTTTCATTAGCGTTGTTTTATCAAAATTACTTTTAAGTTTTAAGATCCCGCGTTAATCATCACACGCTATAATCCCATGAAGACATCTGCTTCACTCTCGTACTCCTAGTTCATCTACGTTCACAGGGTAACTACCGAGGAGTATAAATCATACAGTAAAGTAGTACAACATTAGTGGGTAGTAGAGGCGTACTATTTATCCTTCACGGTTGTGTCTAAATATCCATCAGAGGAATGGCATACGAAGACACACGCACGTACGCACGCTCGCACACAATTGTTTGCTACCCTATGAAGGCATGAACCAGCATGCCAAACCTCACACACGCATATACAACCCCGCCCCTACACACAAGTATATATATTTCACCAGGTCCGATTGATGTTTATCTGGAGCATGTGGAACCCCATGGCAAAGAACTCTACTATTGATCGCCAGGGGGCAGGCTGTACGCTACTGTACGAGTCAATTATGTACGTCAATACGTCATAAATGTTATTCATTCAGAAACATCTGTGCGGCAACGATGCACGCACGCGCAACACCGTGGCTTCATATATCACATCTCCTCCGTAAGATTGCGAATCATACACAGTAGCTCTTGGAGCGTTATTTATTTATCACCCCCTCCTTCGTAAGATGTGAATCAGACAGATCTTAGCTCTTGGAGCTTCATTCATTTATTACCTCTCCTCCGTGAGATGCAAATCATACACAGTACTGATAGCTCTTGGAGCTTCACTAATTTATTCATTTATTACCTCTCCTCCGTAAGATGCAAATCATACACCGTAGTTCTTGGAGTTTCAGTAATTTATGACATCTCCCCTAGTAAGATGCGAATCTCACACGGTAGCTCCTAGTCTTTAATAAAGCCTTATTCTTTCATCACCCCTCCCCGTAAGATGTGAATCATATACGGTAGCTTGTATATAATATACAATGTATATATATGCACAAATTGCAGACTGACAGACATAGCTTAGGTTCCTGGCGTTTCAATTATTACTATACATGATTGGTGTCCACAGATTTCCTACCTAATTACGTGATTTGACCATCGTACCGTCAAATTACTCGTTCTTTCCACTCCTTCCCTGGTGTGTCCAGACATTCCTGCTAGACCCTACCTTACTGAACATTAGCAAAGGATGATGATGTTTCTCCCGAGCAGAAAGAGACGTGAGGCAGCGGATTCCTTCCTCGGTCTGTAGAGTGGTTTACTCCCTGTGTAGATAATTAAAATTATAATCTAAAACTCGTACACTGTCATAATTTATCACGGTATAAAAATATGTATAATCTCCCTTCCCTCGGCTATAACTATATATGCTTGATCCGCAGCGAACGTTGGGTCATCCTAGTACGTTAGACGCGGCGCATGATAATATTTATGATTACTATATGGATATAACTGGATATAACATTTCTACTAGTCTTGAAATGCGAATTGGTTTCCACTTTATAATTACTCTTACTGTCTCTACTCTACTAACTTTTACGATCACAAATTCTTATACAAATGCGATTTCCCGATTACCTCGTTTCAGTCCTATGATTTTTACATCCAACAACTTATACTATGTACATTAACAATATATTATTATTTTATGAACATTATTTATGGATATCGATTTCAATGCTGCCCCTATATCTATTCTAACCATGCTAACAGTCTCTTTCGATAAGTATTTGCTAGTTGAACTTTGCCGCTCGCCCATTATTGTACAGTACCCAGCCCAGTATTGTTTCTACCACTGCCAACAATATACATTGTTCCCCAACGTATACCCCAACAGTAAAGGGCCGGACACACTAGGCGATTAAATCGGGTGACTAAATCGGGCGACTAAATCGCCGGTGAAATCGCTAGCCGTGCATGCATTTGCACGTTGACGTGCGTGTGCAAGTACACATGCGTTCGTGCGTGTGCACTTACACGTGCGTATACATGCGTGCGTGCGTGTGAACGTACACGTGCGTGCCTGCGTGCGTGTGTGCGTGTGTACGTATACGTGCGTGCGTGCGTACACGTGTGTGTATGTGTGCGTGGGTGCGTGTGCAATCACACGTGCGTGCGTGCGTGCGTGCGTGCGTGCGTGTGTACGTACACGTGCGTATACATGCGTGCGTGCGTGCGTGCGTGTGAACGTACACGTGCGTGCCTGCGTGCGCGTGTGCACGTATACGTGCGTGCGTGCGTACACGTGCGTGTATGTGTGCGTGTGCACGTACACGTGCGCGCGTGTGTGCGTGGGTGCGTGTGCAATCACACGTGCGTGCGTGCGTGTGTACGTACACGTGCGTTCGTGCGTGCGTGCGTGTGCAATTACACGTGCGTACATGCGTGCGTGTGAACGTACACGTGCGTGCCTGCGTGCGTGTGTGAGTGCGTGCGTGCGTGTGTGTGTGCAGGTACACGTTTGTGCGTGCATGAGTGTGTGCGTGCGTGTGCAGGTACACGTGTGTGCATGTGTGCGTGCGTGCGTACGTGCGTGCGTGCATGCATGTGCACGTAAACGTGCGTGCGTGCGTGCGTGTGCACGTACACGCGCGTGCGTGCGTGCATCGCTATTACATGACATGACATACTAAACATGAAACATCGCTATTACGTCAGTATCATTGAACAACTCTGATTGGCTGATGAATTGTACAATCGGGCGACTAAATCGCCGACCCGGACACACTAGGCGATTTTATCAGGCGACTGAAATAATTGCCCGATAATATCAAAACGTTTAGATCTATGCGATTAAATCGGGCGACTAAAGGCTAAGCGGCGGCGACTGACTGGACACACTAGGCGATTTCACTGGCGATTTAGTCGCCCAATTTAATCGCCCGATAAAATCGCCTAGTGTGTCCGGCCCTTGAGACTCCAACCAACACGTTCATGCTACCAGCTGATCTGCCCCCACCACCACTAACACACTCACGTTATAACGCCACCAGCTGATCTGCCCCCACCACCACCAACACGCTCACGTTATAACGCTACCAGCTGATCTGCCCCCCACCACCACCAACACGCTCACGTTATAACGCCACCAGCTGATCTGCTTCACCCCTTTATTGCACGATGATCCTGAAACGACCACAAACTGTCTGCTCCTACTCATCCTTCTCCAGACACACATCTGCAAATGTACATATTCCCTCTTCTGTCTCTACTAGCTCTATAACTATAGCCCTTCGCTTCCTGTGACAGAGCAAAAGGCTATAGTTCTAGTCTCTACATGCTCGCTCGCTACAGACGTGTGTAAAACATTTGCTTCCACTCTGATCGCACTTCTACCTGGCAGCAATACTATGTATATTTCTACTAGTGATGGGAATCGGCTGGAATTTCATAATCGATTATCGGTTTCCCTTAACCGATCGATAATCGATTATAATCGGTTAATAATAGCATAGATTTAATTTAATCTTACTTTGTATATACAATTATACATAGCATTCAATATTATCATGTTTTATAACCATGTATTAACTCTGTGAAGGTTGCTGTATGTATATCAATGTCTGCTCCTATACAGTATTTAATCAATTTAAAAAGAAATGGTTTAAATGCCTTTATTTAAAAAAATTTCTTTTTGTGCAGAATAAATTCATGACCACGTCATTTTTCATCAAATATTATTTATATGTGGTTAACCATTATAATATGCATAAATTACTGTGATGTACAATAAATGTGTATGAATTTGAATTTTGTGATCGATTCTCATCCAATCAGCAGCCTTGTGACATGAAATTATGAAGTTCCTGTTATCGTGAGTTCGACTGTAAACTAAAGTGGGACTTTCACGTCAAATTTATCAGCACCAAGTTAGCTAAATCTGCTGGAATTATATCTAAACTTAGGCACTATGTTAATGTTGACACACTTAAAATGATTTATTTCTCTCTGGTGTACCCTTACCTACTATATGCTATATTAAGCTGGGGGTCAGCAACTTCAACCACCTTACAGCCAATCAATAAAGTACATAATTCAATTATCAAATACATGAGCTTTGGTGGATTGAGAGATCACGTGACACCCTATTTCTTCAAACTTGGTCTTTTAAAACTTTTTGACATTAATAAACTTGAGCTAGCTAAATTCATGTATAAATATACCCACAATGAGCTACCGGATCTATTTCGTAACTACTTCATCAGAATCTCTCATGTACACTCACACCTCACCAGACTTGCAAGTTGCAACATCAATGTCGTACCACCTACCAAGGTACAATACCGTTCTTGGTAAAAAAAATCATTAAAATTCGTAGGTGTTAAACTCTGGAGCGACATACCTGTTACGTATATATGAAAATTTTACCCTTCCCAAAATTCAAAAACTTTTTTAGAAATAGCTTATTACAACTATATATGTAAATGCCTTTCAGTTATTGTTTGTTATACTTTAATATTGTATAAGTGCTTGTTCTATGTTGTTTATTTGTTATATATTCTAATTTATGAACTTTGTAACTATGTTTATGAACGTGAGCTGTACTTATAATGTGTATGTACTATTTCGTTTTAATTTGTTTTCATCTTACAGTGAATCACACTGTATAAATTCATCAATGTCATATCAGCCTACCAAGGTATAAAAACCGCGTTCTTGTAAAAAATCTGTTAAAGTTCGTGTTGCTTAAACTCTGGAGCGTCATACCTGCACATTCCGTTATATATAAAAGTTTACCTTCCCAAAATCTAATATTTTTCTTAGAAATAGCTTATTTCAACTATATATATGTAAATACCTTAATTGAACTTATTGTCTGCTGTACTTTAATATTGTAGAAGTTGTAGTATTAATAACCTAGTATTGTATAAGTCTGTTAGATGTTGTTTATATGCTGTACATTCTAATTTGAATTTTAACTATGTTTATGAACGTGTGCTGTACATATAATGATACTATTTAGTATAATTTTATTTATTTTTCTCTCATCTTATTCACACTGTTATAAATACGTTTACTACTCAAATCAAAATCAACTTGAACCTTGCATCCTAGTACACCAACGAGGTGTTATTTTGTCGATTCTTTTGAATACCTACATAGATCTTATCGTAATTAATAGCTTTATTAACTGAACTCGTAGTCATATATCAGCTGCCTGTTTATATACTAATATTTTTGTTTTTAGGGGTGGCAGACCTTTGATGACTAGGGTCTTCGCCACCCCAGTGCTATATCTATCACATTTAGTATTGCGACCTTTCATTCTAATATGTATCGTTGTATACTGAATGTAAATATGTCTTATGCACAAATAAATTAATTTTGAATCTTGAATCTGAATCTGCTGAGTTTGCTCGTAGCTTACGAATGTGTTTCTGTCAACGCTACTCTAGTAGCATTAACATTAGTCGTAAGTGTTATCGTCAGCATTAACATTAGCATAACTTTACGATGTTTCTGACAACGGGCCTGCCAGGACTTGTGCTCTAGCTACTTGTCATATCAATTCACACAATCGTGAAGTAGAGTTCCTTGTTTGGTTTGTTGGTATTTCCGATAATCTAATTATTTGTTTTCATAATCGATTATCGAATTTGAGACTATAATCGATCGATTTTTGATTATAATCGATCATCGGGACATCACTAATTTCTACTACGTCTCTCAATCAGAGGCACGATTTCCTTTCTTTATACACTCGAAACACCTTAGCAAATATTTTGGATAAAAAAAGCTCTCTCGCCTCCTCCTCTCTCTCTGTGTCTATCTGCTCACTCTACTCTGTCGTGTCCTCCTCTTCACACATGTAACGCCTCTGTCGCTTCACCTGACTTTCTTACACACCCGTTCTGTCTCTGGTCGCTCTGACTTACATTTTCACACCTATAAGCTTAGACCAATAAATTGTGCCCTAAATTTTTTTTTATTCTGATGTTATTTTAGGATAACATAACATAAATAACATCAGAATAA
>NW_014579007.1:45881-46414 GCF_000485595.1 Priapulus caudatus
CTCACGTTATAACGCCACCAGCTGATCTGCCCCCACCACCACCAACACGCTCACGTTATAACGCTACCAGCTGATCTGCCCCCCACCACCACCAACACGCTCACGTTATAACGCCACCAGCTGATCTGCTTCACCCCTTTATTGCACGATGATCCTGAAACGACCACAAACTGTCTGCTCCTACTCATCCTTCTCCAGACACACATCTGCAAATGTACATATTCCCTCTTCTGTCTCTACTAGCTCTATAACTATAGCCCTTCGCTTCCTGTGACAGAGCAAAAAGCTATAGTTCTAGTCTCTACATGCTCGCTCGCTACAGACGTGTGTAAAACATTTGCTTCCACTCTGATCGCACTTCTACCTGGCAGCAATACTATGTATATTTCTACTAGTGATGGGAATCGGCTGGAATTTCATAATCGATTATCGGTTTCCCTTAACCGATCGATAATCGATTATAATCGGTTAATAATAGCATAGATTTAATTTAATCTTACTTTGTAGATATACAATTATACATAGCATACATA
>NW_014579008.1:2744-3116 GCF_000485595.1 Priapulus caudatus
TGCGTGCGCGCGACGACGAGTGCGTGCGCGACAGTCATGACGAACATTGTCCCGTGTTTATGCAGACGACAAAGCCGCTCTTCTTCTGCCTCGAACTCTTCGGTCTGTTTCCTGTTAGTGTCTGCCCACGCGCGCAATGGCTGTGCGTCGCGACCGTCGCCTATAGTGTGCTGGTGGCGCTGCTGCTGCTCGTCTGCTGTTGTCGCGTCGCCGCCTACCACGTCGACGAGATAACGCGCGCTGCCAACGACACGACGTTCGACGACGTCAAATTCGTCAACTCGCTCGTGCATGTGACGCGTCACGTCTTCGAGGCGACCGCCTCCACGTTCTACACCTTCTTCTTTCAGTGGCGTTCGTTTCTCCGCTACA
>NW_014579008.1:4428-8516 GCF_000485595.1 Priapulus caudatus
GTGGAGGGTGAGGGGGTCGTGGGGGGAGGGTGAGGGGGTCGTGGGTGGAGGGTGAGGGATCGTTGGTGGAGGGTGAGGGGGTCGTGGGTGGAGGGTTAGGGGGGTCTTGGGTGAAGGGGTGGAGCGTGAGGGGGTCGTGGGTGGAGGGTGAGGTGGTCGTGGGTGGAGGGTTAGGGCTGGTTTCTCCTGAGGTGACTTTGCACCTCTTATTTATAACGCGTCCGGTTGTTTAGAAATTTACTGAACGTTTCTTTTATGTCGCGTAGTCGTTTAGTTGTCGCGTCCGTCGTTGTTATTAGTTAGCTTCTACCCGCCTCGAGATATTGCAAAGGTGGGGTGGAAGGTGAGGGGGTCGGGAGTGGAGGGTGAGGGGGTCGCTGGTCGTGGGTGGAGGGTGAGGGGGTCGTGGGTGGAGGGTGAGGGGGTCGTGGGTGGAGGGTGAGGGATCGTTGGTGGAGGGTGAGGGGGTCGTGGGTGGAGGGTTAGGGGGGTCTTGGGTGAAGGGGTGGAGCGTGAGGGGGTCGTGGGTGGAGGGTGAGGTGGTCGTGGGTGGAGGGTTAGGGTTGGTTTCCCCTGAGGTGACTTTGCACCTCATATTTATAACGCGTCCGGTTGTTTAGAAATTTACTGAACGTTTCATTTATGTCGCGTAGTCGTTTAGTTGTCGCGTCCGTCGTTGTTATTAGTTAGCTTCTACCCGCCTCGAGATATTGCAAAGGTGAGGCAGTAAGTCTCTCGCCCTCCCCCTCTATCTCTCTCTCTCTCTCTCTCTCTCTCACTCACTCACTCGCTCACATCACTCTACCTACTAGCTATCGATTCTATCTATTATTTATCTATATATCTTATCTAGATACTCTATCTATTATTAGTATCTATCTATCTATCTATTCTATCTATCTATTAATCATCTATCCATCTATCTATTCTCATCTATATCTAATCATCTATTATCTATGCTATCTATCTATCTATCTACTATCTTATCTCTCTCTCTCTCTTTCTCTCCTCTCTCTCTCTTTCTCTCTCACTTTTTCCTTTGATGACGCTCTCCTTCGCGCAAATCTCTATTCCTCGTCTTTCATCTCTCCTTTTCCGCACAATCACACGACCCCACTCATCTCCTCTCTCTTCCTCCATCGCTCGCGATCCCACGAGGTTTGCGGCGCATGCGCACTACGCGCCGACGCTTCTGTATACATAAGGTCAATGATGTTGTTGTTTCAAGTATCTTGTATTTCGATCGATGCCGCTATACGCAAACTCGACGTTCTCTTGCCGGCTGGCTGATTGCGTCACTCCCCTCGCGAACGGTACGCCTGCGTGCACGTATCTACGCACTAGTTGCTGTTTCACACACACTCAGCACAGCACTCGACCACTCGCGACATACGCACATCACCACACCACACATGCACACACACACACACACACAAACACACACACACGCACGCACGCACGCACACGCACACACAACACACACACATCACACACACACACACCACACACGCGGCGCCTTTTTGCGCTCTCGACTGGAGACTCGCCACCTCCGCATGTGCCGGTGACATGGAGTTGTTTACACGTAACCAACATAGTATACCACAAGCCAACAACCACCTCCACGGACTACCACCAATGGACACTAACCACCACCTCCACGGACTACCACAAATGGACACCAACCAACACCTCCACGGACTACCACCAATGGACATCAACAACCACCTCTACGGACTACCACAAATGGACACCAACCACACTTCCCCGGACTACCACCAAAGGACATCAACAACCACCTCCACGGACTACCACAAATGGACATCAACAACGAACTCTACGGACTACCACAAAATGGATACCAACAACCACTCCAAGGACTACACCAATAGACATCAACAACCACCTCCACGGACTACCACAAATGGACACCAACAACCACCTCCACGGACTACCACAAATGGACACCAACAACCCTCCAAGGACTACACAAATGGACACCAACAACCACCACGGTTTTTCACCAGTCGACAACTACCGCGACGTCGCTGTGGCGACGTCACAGAAGACATGGCGACGCGGTATCGCTCGGTCGTCGGCCGCTTGTGCGACGTACGACGCGACCGTCGCCGTGGCGACGCCGACGACGACGACGACGAGTGCGTGCGCGACAGTCATGACGAACATTGTCCCGTGTTTATGCAGACGACAAAGCCGCTCTTCTTCTTCTCGAACTCTTCGGTGTTTCTGTTAGTGGTCTGCCCACGCGCGCAATGGCTGTGCGTCTGGACCGTCGCCTATAGTTGATGGTGGCGCTGCTGCTGCCTCGTCTGCCTGTTTTCGCTTGTCGCGCCGCCGCCTACCACGTCGACGAGATGACGCGCGCTGCTAACGACACGACGTTCGACGACGTCAAATTCGTCAACTCGCTCGTGCATGTGACGCTGCTCGTCTTCGAGGCGACCGCCTACACGTTCTACACCTTCTTCTTTCAGTGGCGTTCGTTTCGCCGCTACATGGCGCTCTGGGACGAGACGCACCGCGCGCTCTCCAAGTGCCTTCCCTTCTCGCCGGTGAGCGCCACCTATTGGATGGTCGCGTTCTTTCTGCTGCTCGTGCTGACGCAGATGTGTTTAATCGTCGTCTATCTGAACGATCCCGACGTGCCTCTCGTCCGCAACTTGAAAATCATCTTTTATCCGGCGACTGATGAATATATATCGCGTCACTATGGAATCTTTGCCACCTTCTCGGTCGTGTGCGGCATATACGTGTTCGCTGGCGCGTCTGGACCCTTCATCATGCTAGTACAGTACATCAGCTGCGTGCAAGATATCTTCAGCCGCTTTGGCCGCATGCTGCGAGTGGCGCTGTCGTCGCGCGACCGCACGATCGCTCAGCTGCGTCGCGACTACGCTGCCCTGCGGCGCCTCCTAGCGGCGACGAATAACATGCTGTCGTCGTTCGTCTTTCTCGTCGTCATCTACAATATCGGTTACTTGATCCTGGCGCTCTTCGCTGTGACGATGTACGCACACGGTGGTGACACGTGGCAGACAGCCGCCGGCACCGTCTCCTACATGATGTTCAAACTGTTCACCCTCATCGCCCTGCTTGTGCACGGATTCAAGCTCAACGAGGAGGTATACCGTGCTAGTCGCATCGGCGCGTCGGCAGGGCCGTAGCCTGCGGGGGGGGGGCACGGGGGGCAGCTCCCCCTAGATTTTGGAGCAAAATTAAAAAAATTAATTGTTCTACTAAAAGAGAATAGCCGTAGTCAGAATGAAGGCTGTACATTTACTCAAAAGTGCCTCAAATACCATCTCCTGCGATCTAGATTTTTAAAATATTATGGTGGAATATATGGTTGTATATGGTATGGAATATGGTGAATATGGTGCGCATGTGTTTGTGAACCGCAACGCGAGATTCTAGCGCCACACAGTTTGTACTAATCAGTTAACGTTGCTAGAACTTTGTTATTGCATATAATGCTGCGTATATGTAGCTGTGATATGGCTGCTTAGACTGTCTCGCGTCGATCCCACCCAGTACTGATAGAATACCGGCAAATGCTACGCTGGGCCCTGTCTATACACTATCTCTCTCTCACTCTCTCTCTCTCTCTCTCTCTCTCTCTCTCTTTCTCGCTTGTCTCTTTGTCTCTCCGTCTCTCTCTTTCTCTCTCTCTATCTCTCTCTCTGACGCTCTCCTTTGCGCGCAATCTCTTTCCTCGTCTCTCTCTCTCTCGCTTATTTTTGGACACACACACTCACTCTCTCTCTCTCTCTCTCTCACTCCATCGCTCGCGATCGCACGCGCGCATGCGCACTACGCGCCGGGCGTTTGTATACATCAGGCAATGATGTTATGTTGTTTGAAGTATCTTGTATTTCGATCGATGCCGCTATACGCAAACTCGACGTTCTCTTGCCGGCTGGCTGATTGCGTCACTCCCCTCGCGAAGGTACGCCTGCGTGCACGTATCTACGCCCACTAGTTGGCTGTTAGCACTACGCACAACCATCTCGCACTCGGCACACGCCACACTACACACACACACACACCAGCCCAGGCCACACACACAAAGA
>NW_014579008.1:9869-14610 GCF_000485595.1 Priapulus caudatus
TGTGTGTGTGTGTGTGTGTGTGCGTGTGTGTGCGTGTGTATGTGTCAGTGAATATGTTATTTGACAGCGGGAATCGTTGGCGAACGGGATCTACGTGTACGTTAATTGAGTTTACGTTGGCTTCCCTCGCACACCATATGCTGCCTGCCGTAACGAAAAACATGATCAATTGGTCTCGGAAAAAGCCCCTATCAAACTGGTACAACGTATACATATATGTATATATATATATATATATATGTGTATGTATGTGTGTGTCTGTCTGTCTGTCTGTCTGTCTGTGCGTGCGTGTGTGTGCACGCGCGCGTGTGTGTGTGTGCGCGTGTGTATGTGCATGCGTGCTTAATCTCACAGTGATGGCTTCATCTCACAGTGATGGATTCATCTCACTGCGATGGCTTCATCTCACAGCGATGGCTTCATCTCACAGTGATGGCTTCATCTCACGGTCACGGTTGGTTTTCATTAGTTCCAGGTTTTTGTGATGCAGCTCACCGTGGACGAGGGCAGCATCAACGGACTGCGCTTCTTCTACCTGACCCGTTCCTTCATCGTCGCGGTACGTTTACGCGCACGCACGCACGCACGCGCTACGCACGCACACACACGCACGCACGCACACGCATGCACGCACGCACACACACGCATGCACTCACGCGCTACGCACGCACCACACGCACGCACGCACGCACGCACGCACGCACGCACGCACACACCCACACGCACGCACGCACGCACGCACGCACACACGCATGCACGCGCTACGCACACACACACACATACACACACACACACACTCACACACACGCGCGCGCGCCCAGTTACGTACATACGCCTACAGACAAATACGAATACACCAACGCACATGCGCACAAACACACGCACGCAAGAGCGTACGCACAGCGACTAATATTAAATCAATGCGGTACACCTGACTAATATTCGTTAATACTGCAGCATCTGTAGGGTCCACAACCCACGCTACACCGCGACAATCTGCGAAACTCGTGACAATGCCAGGCGCTTTGTTGACACGAAATTCGCGACAATTAGTGACATGTGAAATGTTGTCGCCGTCTTAAACACGCGACATCGCGATGTAACACCGCTCAATGGACAGTTATTGTAGGGTCCACGTTATATTAAAACACAGTCATTATGCGTCCGCGTTAATAGTATATGACGTTGTTTATCTGTGCCCCGTACGCTGAAATTGCAGCAGCCTTCTACCGTAATTATTTCTCGCAAATTATCACATATTTTTTGCGCAATATCGCAATAACGCAATTTGCTTCTATGCGGTAAAAGCGCGTTTTCGCTCAAGCCCCGCGCGCATGCGCACCGGTGCGCGTTTTTACCGCATTTTTGCCACTTTTCAATTTCCCATTTCCGCGTCGCGCGTGCGTGTATGTGTGTGTACGTGTGTGCGCGTGTGTGTGTGGTTGGATGTCGTGCTGTGTGGGCTGTGTGTGTTGGCCTTGTGTGTGTTGTGTGTGTGTATCTGCCCTCGCCGCTACTGTGTGTGTTGTGCGCGTGTGTGTGTGTGTGTGTATGTGTGGCGTGGCACATGCTCGGCGCCCTAGTTGCTGTGTGTGTGTGTGATTCTGTGTGTGTGGCCCCTGTGTGTGTGTGTTGCGTGCGTGCTCCGGGCATTGTGCTGTGTGTTGCTGTACGTGTGTGCGTTGGGCGTTGTGTCGTAGTGTAGTGTTAGTGTGTGGTGTGTGTGTGTGTGTGTGCATGCTGTGCGTGCGTCCGTCGTCGCGTAGACCGCAACACATCGAACCGCTTAACAAGCAGGGTATATAGGAAGATGTTCAATCCGTGTATTCATAGTCCGTGTATTCGTTAGTCCGTGTATTCGTTAGTCCGTGTATTCGTTAGTCCGTGTATTCGTTAGTCCGTGTATTCGTTAGTCCGTGCACATACACTTCCGGCATTCATGGATCGTCTCTTGTTTTTTTTGCAGATCGTCAGCGCGGTGGTGACGTACTTCGTCATCTTGGTACAGTTCCGCATGGCGACCTAACGGCGGCGACGATGACGATAGAATTCAGTGTAGTAGAACGCAGTGCGGCCGAAGGCTGTGGACGATGCTGATGGCACATCGACCAACAGTGGGTCAGGCTTGATGACGATGATGATGGCAATGACACAGTTGGTCAACCTGTGGCGGACGGATCGATGGACATGACAAAAACAGATCGGTCAGTCTGTGCACGATGCTGATTGGCACTGACAACAGTGGGTCAAGCTGCCGTGTGGCGACGATGATTGATGGCACTGACAAGCATTTAGTCAGGCCTGTGACCGATTGATAATGCACTGACAACCATGGGGTCAGCCTGTAGGACGATGTGATGACACTGACAACAGTGCGTCAGGCTGTGGCGACGATGAATGATGGCACTTGACAACAGTGGGTCAGGGCTGTTGGCCGCGATGACTGATGACCTTGACAACAGTGGGTTTCCATGGCTGTGGCGACGATGATGAATGCACTTGAAACAATGGGTCAGGCGTGTGACGATGAAGATGCACTGCAAACAGTGAGGTCAGGAGCTTGCTGGGGCGGACGATGTGATGACTGGCACTGACAACAACATAGATCAAGCTGTGACGATGCTGATCGCACTGACAAACAGTGGGGTCAGACGTGTGGCGACGATCTGAATGATGGCCACTGACAACAATGAGCGTCAGGCCTGTGACGATGCTGAATGGCCACTGACAACAGTGGCCGTCAGACGTGTGGCCGGACGTCATGATGATGAGGCAACTGACACAATGGCGTAGGCTGTGACGATGCTGATGGCATGATCAACAGCTTGGGCCCAGGCGGTGTGGCGGACGATGATGATTAGCACTGACAACAGTGCGGTTCTAGGCTGTGGTCGACGAGTCGCCGTGCATGATCAGTGCAAACTGACGGCTGTTAGTAAGGAGCTCGGTGAGCCCTGTAATAGACAACGTTGTGATCGTATAGTGCTGCCCAGGTTCGTTTTGTACACAGAATACGTTGTGCACTTGCAACTTAAGCCAACATGCGTAGTAAGGCTACTAACCACAGATTACTACGCGATTACTCGTATTCTTAATAATCAAATCATATTGATCAAATTACATACAATACCATAGGCTGGCTACGCAGGCCAGACCCCAGGTAGCCAACCAGTAAATACGCGTTACAAATGCTACGCAGGTCAACAATGCCTATCAGGCTAACATCTTATACACCAGGCACATACAGACAAGCGACTGGTTTACAAATGCAGTTAATATTTACGAGCGTGGAGTCCTGCAGGTCGCAGGCAGCAGGCAGGTCCTCAGTCAGTGATGTCCAGCGGCGACGGTAGCGTGGTGACGAGAGCAGGTGAGAGCAGCGCGGGTGCTGACAGCGTCGTGAACTGTCAGGCACCGTGTAACTGTGTCTGCCTTTCTGTCGAATTCGGTCGGTATTTATGCAACTGGAGGAATGCATGACTCAAGTGTCCTCAAGGCCGTATTGCATGTGATGGTGCAATCCTGTGTCCTTCTCCAGAATTTTATGGAGGACTGAAGGTGCGAGACCTCCTTCTCTAGCGTGAGAACGGCAGCAGAAGCTTCTAGAAGTCCTTAGGAATCGCGGCAGTTCGATTCATGTTCTCATAGTTCACATAGTTCACATCTGTGGGCGGTGTTCGTTGTTCTTTATCAGTCGGCATGCGACATCAAGGTGTGATGTCCTTCTATAGGTACTAAACTGTCACTCTGCCGTTGTGGGTGATAACTTTTTATCTGAGACAAGATTTAAAAAAATTGTGAGTTATCAAATATCCTAAAACTAAACAAAATCACCGATTGTCGATTTCTGTTATGTGATAACATAAGTGTGAATTGCAAAGCAGGAATGTTTGGCTCTATCGCTTGTTACGGAGTTTACAGTAACATTTTGGATATTTCATTATGGATTATTGTCCTTCCAAGTGATACTCTATATATGATGATCATAAATTCTACAAAAACGTGTATATTTATCATCCATCACCTTATAGCTAATGTGCATTTACTACATTGAGAACATCAAAAAAGCTGTAAATTTCATCTTTTGATGAGGTTACGCTATGATAGTACGATGTACGAGTTTACGAAGCATGTGATTTTAAATTCCTCGCCTTCATAAAATAATGTACAACAGCGCCACGATGGCACGGAAAATTTACCATGGACGCGTTTATCGTAGTAAGCGTAAACAAAGATATAAAATCGAATGACCGTAATTGTAACGGATGTTCTGTTGCTGTTCATAATTTAGTAAAAAAAGTCGGAAAATCACCCAAAAGGTTGTGCACAAATCACGCGCCCTCGTCTGCCACTTTCTTTCTACTCCTATCTCGTCTGCGGGCGAGCGCCATCTATCGGTGGTGAGCGCACGCAGCGTGCGTCGATGGGAAAGATTGTGTGCGGTTGTTACTTGAGCTGGGTTTATTCTGTAGACTAGATCTAACGTGTACAATGATGTATTTGTCGTAATATGTTTCGTCTGCGTGGTAAAATACTGCAGAAGAGAAACTCGACTGAGGCGATAGAGAGGGTATAAATGACGCGTCGCTTTAAGTCGACCTGTTTCTTTAATTGTAAGCACGATGTTACGAACTCTGTCACTGTTGTACTGTTGTTAATAACTCTCTTTCTCTCTCTCTCTCTCTCTCTCTCTCTCTCTCTCTCTCTCTCTCTCTCTCTCTCTCTCTCTCTCTCTCTCTCT
>NW_014579008.1:15924-18424 GCF_000485595.1 Priapulus caudatus
TACACATACACGCGCGCACACGCACATACACATACACGCGCGCACACGCACACGCCCACGCACGCACGCACGCGCACACGCCCACGCACACATACACACACTGCATACTATCGCTATACCGCGTACGAACGAACGACGCACCCTAAATAACGTGTTTAATCAATAGCTAGCTAGTGAATACAAATAGTTAAAATCGTCGTATCTTCGCACATCAAGTCTTTATTTCACAGTTAACATGGTGTGTCATTAGAGGGATTGTCAGTAGAGTTTCTAATTAACGAATTAATCGCAGCTAAGCCTTCCGTGTAACACCATAAGATGGCTGTCATATTCGGAATGTTACCGATGATCCAAGATATCGTTAACTGTCAAGTTAGCTGAAGTCTTCTAGGGTTCTTCATCGTTCGATGTTACCACCCGGCACCCACAGCTCTCCATCTGCCTCTATGGGAATCTTGGTGAATCATGCGCGGCAACAGCTTGTTTGCATTACAGCGCCATCTAGTGCGGCAAACGAGCATTTTATCAACACGAGTTATAATGAAGATAACTTTTTGAACAGGTCAGTTTCAGTATAGAACAAGAGATATCAAAATGTTTTTCAGTGACGAACAGAACATTAGATCGATTTGCATAGTCATTATTCCACGTTAAATACGTTTAATTATTACAGTGCACCGCACAAAATATAATTTACAAACATAGGAACATAGAATATCACACAATGAATATGAAAATGTGCGTGTTCGCCTAATATCTCTCAACCTAATCATAGATTTTTGTTCCTACCGATTTTATTACTATTAGGCGAAAGTTTTCCGGTCGGCGTGTCTAAGACCAGCTATCATATTTTAGATTATCTATTACATTTATATGTTTATCATATTTCCAGGACCCTTCATGCGACGCTAACCAAGAGTTTTTATAGTTAACTTTCTCGCAGTCTCTCACAAAACATCCTATTACAACTCTCTCACCGCCCTCTCATGATAATAGACTAGAGTCGTAAAATGAAAAAGAAAGAAAATTGCTTTAATTGAATCTTTTTTCTACCCGTAGTTACTGAACGCGCGCTATTTTTTGTCGCGTATACGCATAACTATAGTAATTTTCCCGCGTGCAGACGCAAAACTCTGGTAATTTTTTTCTCGTCTAGACTTCGAACTCGAGTGAATTTATTCTTGTGTAGCCGCGGCTTATAATACTGTCCACTCCAAGCCAAAGTATATATCCGCAAAATAACCGCAAAATAACTCTCATGTGAAGCGCGCCTGCAAAAACCCTTTGAACTGCTAGCGTTTAATGAAAATTTTCAACTTCGTTACGGCCGGCGAAATAACTTCACGGAGAGAAGTAGAAAAGCCACGAGCTTCTCTCCGGGCAGCATGCTAGCAGAACACATCAACCGCGCGCGTATCTGTCCGTTAATTGCTCAGCGATAGATCCACGGGCGCTCGTCTGTACGCGGATAGATTAATTCCGAGCGGCGGCAACGCAGTTTGCAAAGTAGTTCCCACTTCCGACAAATAAATTTGCATCATCAAAGTCGCTGTGATACTGGGCTGTCTCGTGTGGACGCGCTCCCAGCCCGAGGCTATGCCTCTAGGGAGCCATCCGATTTCAACATCAGTCGCCCGACGGGAAAGAGTAATCGCTATAGCAAATATAAATTCGCGCAGAAATGGCTCGCATTCTATGCAATCAATTAAACTGGAATCGTTTCGTGAGGAAAAAAATCCGTTAAAAAGCGGGGATTGGCGACATTTACGTTCACTAGATGGCGCTGTACGCACTGAACTACGACTGCTATTATTGATATTATTTTACATCAGTTACATCTTATCAAACTACTACTTTACAGAGTACGCATTATAGTGTATTACAGAAAATTTATGTACGCTTCGTGACAGTCGGAAGACGGACAGAGCCTATTTCATGCATAAATTGCTGCCGATACGATCAATTCGACATAAAATACGACGCAGTATATCCCGAAATGTGTTCCACTCGTGGGGGCGTCTGCCCGGGTAGAGATGTAGGCGTGACGGAGGCAGCGGCAGCTTATTTACACTCCATCGCGTAATTCTGTTTGTTCGCACGGCGGATAGTATTCATGATTTATCACGCTATCACCGACTACACCGGATCCGGGTTTGACCTTTCCTGTCAAGGTCATCCACCGGCACCAAGCATCCATGCATCATAGCAGCGTGCTATCTGCGTTCTATTGGCAGAGAAACCGTGACAGTGCATGGGACTACATATATACATAAACCGCTGACATGCATGGACTACATATACATAAACCGTGACAGTGCATGGACTACATATAACATAAACCGTGACAGTGCATGGGACAATCATAACATAAACCGTGACAGTGCATGGACTACATATAACATAACCGTGACAGTGCATGGGACTACATATAACATAAACCGTGACAGTGCATGGGACTACATATAACATAAACTGTGACAGTGCGTGGGACTACATATAA
>NW_014579008.1:23424-26574 GCF_000485595.1 Priapulus caudatus
GAGAAAGAGAGAGAGAGAGAGAGAGAGAGAGAAAGAGAGAGAGAGAGAGAAGGAGTGCGAGAGTTGACGAGAGAGAGAGAGAACGAAAAAGATAAGCGAGTTCGAGTTAAGAAGGGGAGAGCATGAGACGCCAAGCCATTTACAGTATCTCCATAAAGAAAAACTGTGAATGCCTTTCACGCGACCGAGAGACTGAACCGGCTCCTGTCAACAGCTATTGTCTCACTATCTCCGCCGATCCACCGCCACACCCCCAACACCACCACATATACCCCCACACGTATTCATTAATAACGATTTCTTTCCACCGTCGCGATTTTTTGCGATCATTGCTCTCCCATGCAGAGAGCACTCACACGAGCCTAGATAGCGTCCCCACAATTCCACAAATACCGATGTTGGCCCGCGGGTGGATGCCGTAGCGAAAAACGACAGCGGCGTTTGGAGACAACGATTACAGCATTTATTCTTTTTAGACTTCTTCTTCTTCTTATTATTATTCTCGGGTCACTACGCTACACTCGACCTAGCCGCTAGAGCACACAGGGCCTGGCACGAGGTCTTCTTCGTCTTCTTCTTCTTCTTATTTTTTTTCTTCTTCTTCTTTTCGGGTAACTACGCTACACTCGTCCTTGCCACTGCAGCACACAGGACCTGGCACGGCGGTTGAAAGCCTCAAGGTCTCCATGTTTACAGGGCTCTGGTAATAGGAGGCATTCCAGGAGATGCTCCATAGTCTGGTCCTCCTCCGCAGTCGCATTCGATTGGGCCATCTTCAATGTATCCCCATTTCTTCATGAGTGTCCTGCATCGACCAACCCCTGAGGCGATTTAGGCATAGCCAGGTGGCCATGCCTCATTAGCTCCGGGTGGGAGGAATCCCTGGGGACTGAGTGAAAGCTTATGTAGGCTTGCCGGATGATGCTTTGACCATAAGTTGATCCTGCAGTTTTGAGGGTTGCCATCTAGGTGTTGAACTGCATAAATGAAACTGTGTCTGGACTTTAGTCGCTTCTGTACTGGTTCGTGCTGGAAAAGTGGGTGGCGATGGTCATTTTCTTGTGTAGATTTCTCTACTTGGGATGAAGCCATTTGTCTAACATGTGGAGGAGCAATGCTACACACCCGGGGGGGTCACTATATATGCCGGTATTACCCCATGTGCGTTCTCACTAAAAATAATAGGCCCCCTAGTGCGAACTGCACATTGGAAAACCCTACCCCCTATTGCAGACACAATTGAAGAATACCACCCCCTATTGCATACACAATGAAAATATCCCACCCCCTATTGCATACACAATGAAAGAGTCTTACCCGGACCCCCTACCCCCTATTGCGAGGTCTTGCAGACAAGTGGAGGGCAAAGAATGGAGGGAATGGAAGGGGGCCCGTGAGGCGGGCCTACTGCGGGCGCGGTGTTTGACTTGAACGATCCCGAGGGCTTATTGCGGGATTAGCTTTGTAAAGAGGAGCCTATTTGCTCCCGCGCGGGCCCGCTTTAGAAGATGAAAAACACCCCCCTAACCCGCAAAATTTGGAACGCACATGGGGTAATACCGGCATATATAGTGACCCCCCCGGGGGGGGGCTACACACTAAGTAGAAGTCATCTACTCTGGTTGGTCTCGAACATCCAGAAATGGCTCTACAGTGTACATATTAAAGAGCAGAGGAGCTAGAACGCTGCCTTGTGGAAGACTATTTTTCTATCTAAGCCATGGATATCGGTTGTGTTACCCTTGAGATACACGAAAAACCGCCTGTTTGCCAACAAATTCTTGATCAATCCTGTCAGTCTGACATCCTTTTCCATCTGGATAGTTTCTTATTGAGAATTCTATAGATCTGTGGTTGGCTGTGTAGTAAGCTGCGGAGAGGTCAACAAAGGCAGCTCCAGTAATCAGCCCTTTCTCGTACCATTCTTCGATGAACTGTGTAAGATTTAGGAGTTGGTTAGTGCAGGATTTTACTGGTCTAAAACATGCCTGTTCTGAAATAAGGTGTTGAGTAGTAGTAGTAGTAGTAGTAGTAGTAGTAGTAGTAGTAGTAGTAGTAGTAGTAATAGTAGTAGTACGATATGTACGATGCTAATCGATAATCGATGTACAATAACCTATCACGTGTCATATAGCGATTATAGCGATGGAATCTGCTATGTGATAGAGTTGCTGTCTGCATCTGCTGTCGGTTGTAGGTTAATAACGTAGAGCACTCAGGGGCGGATCTAGGATTTTTGAAAAGGGGGTGTCCAGGAAAACATAAAGGGCACTTTTTCCTGCTTAATTTTTCTAGTGTTTTAATAAGCTGCCGAACGCGGGGGAAGGGGAACTTCCTCCAATATTTTTTTTTACAAATTGGTGCATTCTGAGAGCACCTAAGCAGTAATTTTGATGTCTAGAATGCAAGATGGAATTCCAAATTTTTAGCAGAAAATTATATCTTAATTGTTTAGGGCACTTTGAAATTAAAGGGGGGTCACCCTTAGAGTGTGAATTCTAAACGGGTTTCACGCACACGGAAGTATATGACATGTAAACAGAGGCGCAAATTCAGAGGTTTTTAAAAATTCAAGCTATAACTGACACACGCCGCACCCACATGGCGGCAGAAACAAAGCTTTCATCAGCTACTGGCAAGTACCAGTACAAGCACAAACCACTTTGTGTGTATCTCTGTCAATAACCCCCCTATCCCCCACCACTCCATCACGCACACACTCTCTCTCTCTCTCTCTCTCTCTCTCTCTCTCTCTCTCTCTCTCTCTCTCTCTCTCTCTCTCTCTCTCTCTCTCTCTCTCTCTTTTGGTCTCTCTCTCCCTTTCTCTTTTTCTCTCGCTTTCTCTCTTTCTCTTTGCCTATGTCTTTCTCCCTCTCTCTCTCTCTCTGTTTCTCTCTCATTTTCTCTCGCTTTCTCTCTCTCTCTCTCTCTCTCTCTCTCTCTCTCTCTCTCTCTATCTCTCTACGCGTACGCACACATGCGTGGAACTCACGTACTTCGACAGACCTCGATCAGAATGTGAGAAATATATCCAGCGTCACCTGAACCAAGCAAAGAAAGAGAGAGAGAGAGAGAGAGAGAGAGAAAGAGAGAGAGAGAGAGAGAGAGAGAGAGAGAGAGAGAGAGAGAGAGAGAGAGAGAGAGAGAGAG
>NW_014579008.1:26599-36999 GCF_000485595.1 Priapulus caudatus
CACACACACACACACACACACACACACACACACACACACACACACACACACACACACACACACACACACGTCTCTTCCCAATTAATAGTAATTATTCTTCGCTCGCTTTATTATTGCTCCGTGACTCGAATGAACAACCCATTCTGAGACAGCTCATAAATGAATGCGGTTGGGACGGGGAGCGTGTCGTATGAGACTATCGTTCATTACCACCGTAGGCCGGGCAGGTACCGAGGGAGGCAGCAATAGAAGCCCGCCCGCTTACCTGCCCCAGGTGACAACATCCGCGGTATTATTGCTGATTACTGCTTCACACGTACAGGTAACATTTTCAGATGTACGCTCCCACACTCGCCTGGACATGAGACAACATGTGCTCGGTGTTATTGCTGATGATTGCCACGCCTACTACTGATAATATCAGGAGTTAATGAAGACACCTGTCTTCATCCGTTGTCTTCATCCTTTGTCTTCATGAACTCCTGATAATATGTACAGGTGTGCGATTACGCACTCCTCACATTTACAGGTGACAACGTCCGCGGTATGATTACTGATTACTGCTACACCTGCCCACGTAACATGTTCAGGTATACGATCCCACACTCATCTGCACACGAGACAACATCCACGCAGTAGACGAAATTGAGGTAAGCTCTATCGTGTAGATGGATCCCGGATCGTGTACCCTCTGTCCCCCTAACACCGCTGGTACTACGAACCTGTAGCGCCCTGCCTGATGTTACGGGTGCTACTGTCTTCTCATACCAGCGTGCACACAGACAGGGTGGTGGTCGATTCTTCGCAATGTTTGAGTGCTATACCGAAACCAATCGATCACGCCCGCTCTGTCACCGCGGTTGTATTAATAATCGTAGGGAAATAATTTGGCGGGAGAAGCGAACGCGCAGGATATGTGCACTATCAACACAAGCGCATTAATTGTAAGGAAATACATACCGGTGTGCGCAATAACATTTGCGGAACACAGTTAGGGATCGTGGTGATACGCGTGAATACGGGTAGCATACTTGAACAGTGTGGAATGCGCTGTGAGGTTTAATTTAATCTCAACGACATGAGCTTCTGTACTACAACGCGTGTATATATAAATATATATAAATATAAATAAATAAATAAATATATATATATATATATATATCACAAACCTAACAAACCTAAAATATTCTGATGCTATCATGTGTGTCCCGAAACATTCGGAACTGTGCATTTTAAAAGGTTGGAAACCCTATTTAGTTTTTAAGCGTATACATTTACTTAAATCAGTACTATATATATACTATATAATTATATATACAAAGTATTTATATTATATATAGAGAGAAGGAAAATAAGGGAGTGGTAATACGGTGTAGATTATGAATTAATTACGACAGGCAATTTCGTCAGCTGAATTTTTCGGATGACTGCAAGCAAAAACGCGCAGCCCCGCTGACATCTATGTACCGCTGCTGCTTTGCTGCTGCTGCTGTGTTGTTGCTGCGGTTGCGGTGTGTGTTTGCGTTTGTTTGTGTGGGCAGTGCTGTGGTGCTGCTGATGCTGTGCTGCGTGGGCTGGCTGTTGTTGCTGTTGCTGTTGCTGACTGCTACTGTGAGTAGTTGGTGCTTACTATGCTGTTGCTGAATCTTCTGCTGCTGTTATTGTTGCAGCTGTGCTGCTGTTGATGCTGCTGCTGTTGAAAATGTTGCTGCTGTGCTGCTGCTGAGGCGGGGACTGATTGTGATTATCTGCTGATGCTGCTGCTTGAGATGGGTGTGCTGGTTGGTTGCTGTTGCTCGTTGTTGCCTGCTGCTGCTGATGTTAATGCTGTGCTGGTGGATGGTGCTGCTGCTGTTGACTGCTGTTGATGCTGATTGTGACTGTATGTTGCTGATGTTGCTGTGCAAGCTATCTGCTGGCGAGTGCTGTTGCTGCTGCTGCTGCTGCATTCCTGCTGTGTTGTTGCTAGACTTCTACTGCTACTGTACTGCTGCTGCTGCTGCTGCTGTTGCTGCTGCCACCTCCGCTGCTTCCGCTCCCGCCGCCGCTAACTCCGCTACCTGGAGTCATTCATCTCTGCGACACCGCGGTGACGTCCGAATCAGAGCGTCATGCGATTTATTGACGAATTCCGCACATTCTCCATCGCTGAGCGTCAATTTTGTCCCCAGCGCGGCTGCGCAGCCGACAGCGTGACCGAGGCAGCTGCGGCACTCCTCATCCTAGCATCCATCCTTTTCGCCCGCGGCGCAATAACAAACGCGGAGGGTGCGTGGTGGAGAGATCGCAAGCAGAAACCGAGAATGGCATCAGTAATCAGCAATTACACGCAGACGTGTACAAACACGCAGACGTGTGCAAACACGCAGGCGTGTACAAACACGCACATGTGCACGTTTATGTGCGTGCGCGTGTGTATTCTATCGCGTCCACTCGCTTTCCCTCTGCCCCATCTCTCCCTCTTTCACTCTCTCGCTCGCTCTTTCTCTCGCTCCCTCTTTCTCTCTCTCTCTCTCTCGAACTCTATCTCTCGCTTTCTATCTGCCCCATCTCTCCCTCTTTCTCTCTTTCTATCTTATCCTCTCTTATAATCTTATTACTTTATACTCTGTCTCTCTCCATCTCTTTCTCAGCCACTTGCCCACTCACCCAATCTCTTGTTTACTCATTCCCCTGCACACTCTCTGCACTCTGTGTTTTCTCTTCTCTCGCCACCACATACACTGCAATCTCTCTCTCTCTCTCTCGACGCGTCATAACGTTGCTCGTTAAAAGGTTGGCTTACAGAATCATACTGGTCCATCTTGTTGTTATCTCGGCAACAAAGAGAACACATCGGTATATGCAATAAGTGCGGCAAATCTACTTTACGTACACGGTGAATAAGTGACCTGGCTTAATCAAGCGTGGGCGTCCGTACGATCAACAACGCTCCTCGGTGAAGGTGAATTCGTCTTTCCGCAGTCCTCTTTCAATCTCGCTGCAGGAGCAGCCGATTTGTGTGTGTGTGTGTGTGTGTGTGTGTGTGTGTGTGTGTGTGTGTGTGTGTATGTGTGTGTGTGTGTATGCGTGTGTGTGTGTGTGTGTATGTGTGTGTGGTGTGTGTGTGTGTGTGTGTTGTGTGTGTGTGTGTTGTGTGTGTGTGTGTGTGACAACGCCTTGACTCTCGTCCGCACGGGTTTGAGGGGATGGCGAGCGACTGCAATTTTCTTCTCTTGAGCTTGATCAGACGCGATGTAATTGTTTCTTTGACTAGAAGCGCGGGTTTACCGTTAGGAGAGAAAATGCGGCAGCTTATCATAATCTTATCTTATCTATCTATCCTAGTACTATTTCATCTATCTATCTATTATCTATCTCTATCTATCTATCTATCTATCTATCTATCTAATCTATCTATCTATCTATTCTATCTTATCTATCTACTTATCTATCTATCTATCTTATCTATCTTATCTATCTATCTATCTATCTATCTATCTTATCTATCTATCATCTATCTATCTATCTATCCTATGTCTACCTATCTATCTCCTATCGCTGTCTATCTATCTATCTATCTATGCTACCTATCTTATGCTTATTTATCTATCTATCTACTATCTATCTAATCTATCTGATGCTATGCTGTATCTATCTATCTATCTATCTGATTTATCTATCTTATTTATCTATCTATCTATTCTATCTATTCTCATGCTATCTATCTATCTATCCTAGTCTATCTATCTATCTATCTATCTATCGTATCTATCTATCTTATCTATCTTTTCTATCTATCTATCTATCTATTTATCTATCTATCTATCTATCTATCTATCTCTCTATCTAATCTATCTATCTATCTATCTATTCTAATTATTCTATCTATCTATCTATCTATTTATCTAATCTATCTATCTATGCTATCTATCTATTGATCTATCCTATCTATCCATCTATCTCTCTATTTTCTATCTATCTATTATCTCTCTGTTTGTCTGTCTATCTCTTCTCCTTCTCACTCTCTCTTTCTCTCTACACACACACACTCTCTCCCTCTTCTCTTATTTGATAATAATGATGATAATTTTCAGTGATTTAGGGAAGAGCGGTTTCTTCCGGCGTGAGTCACTCGGCGAGCTTGCAAGATTGTGACGTCACTGCTAGGCTGTGATTTCATAAATTCTTCGCGATGGATGAGTTAACGGCTCGCGTCAAGGTCGCATCGAGTCCATCTTTCTTCTATTGTGAATAAGTTTGAGGCGACATGGTGAGACCGCTCCACAGTGAGAGACCGGAAGCGAGAGACGAGAGAGAAAGAGGGAGAGAGAGAATGAGAGAGAAAGAGAGAGAGAGAGAAGAGAAATGAGAGAGAAGAGAGAGAGAGAGAGAGAGAGAGCGGCGCGGAAGAGAGACGAGAGCGAGGGCGAGAGAGAGGGAAGGGCGCGCGGCGAGAAAAGAGAGGGATAAGCGAAGAGAGTGAGAGAGCGATGAGCGAGTAAGAGAGTGAGAGAAAAAGGGCGAGAGAGAGAGAGAACGAGAGCGAGAGAGAGAGGAGAGAGAGAGGAGAGAGAGAAAAAGGCGAGCGAGCGAGAGACCAAGGGAGCGCAGATCCGAGAGATGCGAGAGACCCGAGAGAGGAGAGCATCTTAGTGAATCTGAGATGGCTTCCTTCCTGAATGGGTGGGAGCTGAGATGCATGTGTGTGTGCGTCCGTGCGGGCGTGTTAGCTGTCGGCCGTGCGTGCGTGTGCGTTTTTTTGCGTGTGTGCGGCGGGCGTGCGCTACATGATGCACGTAATAATAAAGACGGCGAGGCGAGACTTAATTCAGCCCGGAAAACAATTAAACATTAGCCTAATTACACCTGAATAACACGCAGCAACGCCACCGTGTACATTAAAACCAGCATTTATCGCGAGAGCTAATTCGCTCGCCACCCTTTAGACAATGGCAGACAGTTTTTTCTTAAAACCTGCTGCTGCTATTGATTATTATGATTAAAAAATTATCAATTACAAAATTAATAAAAATTATATTTTTTAAAAATTATTATTAAAAATTATCATTAAAATTAATAAAAATCTTTATTTATTAAAACTTATTATCTGTCGCGCGGAATGTACATGTGACAGGTTTCTCCGGAGACGCCTTGACCTTGTGATTAGAACTATAGTGTGTTATCGTGGCTTCATGGCTGGATGCATGACTGGTATGCTACTTTTTTATCAGTTAAAGATTGATTCTTGCCACTGAATACGTTATATTATCACACCAACCTGTATATATAATATAATATAATATGATAAGACTCCATACTTGAAAATGGTGGTCATTTTTGGATTTTATGCTGAATTACCAGTTTCCGTGGGTCGATTTTGGCTGATTTTTGCAATATGAAAGTTTAGAAAAGTCCACCAACAACTTCCCACTATACAACCTTCTGTTTGCAAACTGTTCCTGTTGTTCTGAAAACGGTTTTTGTGCGTGCGACCCCGCGTGCGTGCGTGCAAAATGCGACAGCGTGCGAACCCGCGTGCGTGTGCGTGGCGATGCGACAGCGGCGCGCGTACATGCCGACCGCGTGCGTGCCCGACGGCGCGCGTGTGACCGCGTACATGCGACGACGCGCGTGTCGAGCCGCGTACATGCGCAACGCGTGCGGTCGCGACCGCGTGCGGGCGACCGCGTGCGTGCGACCGCGTGCCCGTGCGGCCGCGCGTGCGTCGCGGACCGCGGTGCGTGCGGTGCGTGCGACCGCGTGCGTGCGAAGCCGCGTGCTGGTGTTCGCGTGAATCTCATTCCGATTCCAGCGCTTCTGTGAGGCTTTCACTGTTGCCTGAAGCTAGAACGAAATTAATCTACCGCCGCCTGCAAACGATTACCCCTCCCTCCGCCAAACTCCACGCTAAGCTGTGTACGCGCGTGTGTGGCGTGCGCTGTCCGTGCGCGGGTGCGTGCGTACGTACGCCCACGTGGGGGTGTCCGTGCGCAGCCGTGTTGCAATGCGTATACGTGCGTTCTGCGCCGTGCCGCGGTCTTTGGCGCGGTGCGTGGCGCAACGTTTTGTTTCGTGCGCTCGTGCAATCATGTGCATCTACGTACGTGCGTACGTGCGTGTGTAGGTGCGTGTGTGAGTACGCGAGGGTCCGTGCGCGCGCTGCGTGGCGTGCGTGTGTTCGTGCGTTCGTTCCGTCTTAGTAAGACCCGGGCGGCGAGAGAACTGACGCATGCGCCGAAACGCGACAAGGATAAGAAATGTCAGACGATATGTGTCACGCTTGCATCGGTGCGGCCAACACCAACCCTCCCATCGCCATCTCTCCTCCCCCCCTCTCCTCTCTTCTCTTCTCTCTCTCCTCCATAAACTCATCTCCTCTTCCTCTCTCCCTCTCTCTCTCTCTGCCCTGCTGCTCCCTCACCCCTCTCTGCTCTCCTTTGCTGTTCTTTCTCGCTCTCTCTCTCTGCTCTCTCCTCTCTCTTCTTTCTGCTTTCCTCTTTCTCATGCCCTCTCATTCTCTCTCTCCTCTCTTTCTCTCCTGCTCTCTGCTCCTCCTCTCTCTCGTCTCTTCTTCTTGCTTTCTTGTCTCTGCTTCTCCTCTTTCGTCGCTCTCAGGCGCTCTCTCCTCATCTCTCTCTCGCCTCCTCTCTCTCACACTAACTCTTCCTCTCTCAACTGCCTCGTCTCTTCATTATCGGCCTCGTCTTTTTACTCTCTATGATACTCACACGCGCTCTGCGCCCTCAGTCCCACCTATGCCTCACGTACACTGATTACGCTATGGGTTTGTTGTCCGGCAGCCCCCGCCCGCCCGCCGCCTTGCCGACCGTGCACTTGCCGACTGTGTTAGTTTGAGAATTTCAGCGCGTCACGTGGTGGCGGGTTGTTGTCGGCTGCCCCCGCGCCCCTTGCCGACGTGCTAGCTTGCCGACGTGTTAGCGTGTGTATGAATTAAGCGTCGTCCACGTGTCCGGTGGGCGCGACGCCCTCCACAGCCGCAACGACGGTGTCACCGTTGACGCGGTCCGCTCGTCCAGTGGCGAGCAGATTTTTGCATATATATAGCGAGACTTTAGATCGTACTCCTTTTGACCTTTTCTTCATATTTCGCGCTGTTCTTCTCCGCTCCTTCTGTCTCCCTTCCTCTTCTGCGTCTGCTTCCACTCTTCTCTCTCTCTGCTCCTCTCTCTCTTCTCTTCTCTCTCTCTCTCTCATCTCTCTATTGTGCGCACTTCTCTCGCCTCTCTCTCTCTCTCTAATCGCGCTCGCGCTTTCTCTCTCTCTAATATCTGCTGCTCGTCCATCCTCGCTGGATACTCACTATTTCTCAGTCGCTCGTCCTGCCATTTCTCTCGCTGTTTCCCTTCGCGTTCTCTCGCTTCTCGGATCGCTCTCCGCCCTCGCTCTCCTCCTCTCTTTCCTCGCTCTTCCTCTCTTTCACTCTCTCTCGCTCTCTCTCGCTTTCTCTCACCTCCTTTCTCTCTCACTCACTCCACCGCTCGCGCTCGCACTAGTCATAAAAACGAGGAATTGAGTTTTTGTCTCTCTTTCTCTCTCATTCTTTCTCTGTCTCTTCCAAATTTCTCCTCTCTCTCCCTGTGACTGTGATAAATCTACGAGCGCTCACTGTCTCTCTCGTTTTATTTTCACACCACCCCGGCCCTGTTTGTCCGGTTCTCTCCTCGGCTGATTTCCGCCGAGTCACGGCTCTTTTTCCTACAACGATGTATGTGTTACACTGCGCATGCGTGGCTTACTTTCCCTGCCGTCATGGCTTCCTGATGTTTCCGGTGATGGCGAGGAAAGCAAACGGTGGGAGAGATAATGAGCAAAAGAAGAAAAGAGAGTGAGAGACCATGGAAAAGTGAGAGCGCGCGAAAGAAAGAGAGCGAGCAAGAGAGAGAGCAAGAGAGAGACGCGAAGAGCAAGCAAAGAGAGAGAAGAGAGAGCAGAAAGAGAGAGATAGAGAGAGAGAGAGAGAGAAAGAAAGAGAGAGAGAGAAAGAAAGAGAGATAAGGAAAGAGAGAGAGAGAGCAAGAAAGATAGAGAGAGAGAGGAGAGAGAGAGAGAGAGAGAGAGAAAGCAAGAGAGAGAGAGAAAGGGGTGAGAAGCAAGAGTTAAACCGAAAAGAAGAGAGCGCGCGCACTTGCAAGCGCGCAGCAAGCAACTGCGCATCACAGCACCCCGCTTCCGCAGCCGCCCAACAGAGCAGATTTCAGACAGACGTGCTGCAGCAACAGCGCGGAGGCGTCCGTCATCCGTGCTCAGCTTCCCGCTTCGGAGCTCCGGCGCGGTAGCATCCGCATCCCCGAGCCGATGAGCCGCAGCTTCTTCTTCGGCTTCCGCGCGGCGTGTTGACTTTCACGACGTCCCGTGAATTCACTTCGTAATCAATACGGCTCCAACTTGCCACTCGACAGGTGTACGTCCGCAACCGCTGCCGCCACTGCTGCCGCCGCTGCTGCTGCTGCTGCTCCTGCCCCGCCTGCTTCCGGCGGCAGTCGACAGGCCGAGCGTCTCAGCAGGCGCACTGCCGCGATCAGTGCAAGAGCGCAGCGCTCGTCGTGAGCAGCGGCGACAGAGAGAGACACACACACACACACAGAGAGAGAGAGAGACAGAGAGAGACACACACACAGAGAGAAAGAGAGATAGAGAGACACACACACAGAGATAGAGAGCTAGAGAGAGAGATCGAGAGAGAGAGAGAGAGGAGGAAAGAGAAAGATAGAGAGCAGCGACAACAGCAGTTTCTATCGTTGGTGTAAAATCTTGTTCTTTCGAGAAATAACGCCGAGAGAGAGAGAAAGAGCACGCCCGAGAGAGAGAGAGAGAGAGAGAGAGAGAGAGGACAATAACAGCAGTTTTTATCGTTGGTGTGGAACCCTGTTCTTTCGAGAAATAACGCCGAGAGAGAGAGAGAGGCGGAGAGAGAGAGAGAGAGCCACAACGACAGCAGTTTCTATCGTTAGTGTGAAATCGTGTTCCTACTCGAAGTAGCGCCAGAGAGATAGGAGCGAGAGAGAGAATAGAGAGAGTAGATGAGAGAATAAGAGAGAGAGAGAATAAAAGAGAGAGAGAGAAAGAAAGAGAGATAAGAAAGAGAAGAGAAAGAGCAGCGACGAAAACATGCAGTTTCTCATCGGCAGTTTCTATCTCGTTGGTGTTGAAAAAACCTGTTCTTTGCGACGAAATAACCTGCGAAGAAGTAGACAATCAGAGAGACTGAGTAGAGAAGAGAAAAGCGAGAGCGGCGAAGAGCGCGCCAGCCAACAACAGCGTTATTATCGGTGTGAAGTCTTCGAGGAGTCGACGCCGAGAGAGAGTGTGAAAGCGGCCGCGCGCTGAACAGCAAGCAGTTGCTGAGTCGGTATGAAGTTAAAACTTCTGTTCTATCAAATGAAACCGGGTGCTGCAACAGCAGCGCGGGGGAGAGCGGGAGCGCGCACACAACAACAGCAGTTACCGTGTTGTGTGAAACCACAGATTCTTTCAAGAACCAACACAGCGAGAGAGCGGGAGAGGGAGAGAGCGCGCGCAGCAGCATGCCCTCGTGAATCTGAACCTATTCGTCTGAGGAGGCAAACAGGCGGAGCGGCGAAGAGAGAGAGAGAGAGAGAGAGAGAGAGACATGGCTTCCTTCTTTGATGTGAATCCTTATTCTAGCTAAGCTGCCGCGATAGTTCATCAGTTTTCCTGTCTTTTGTGAAGCTTTTTTTGCACGACCGAGGAGAGGGTTCGCGGGGTGTATGAAATAAGAGGAGGATGTGTGAGCGAGAGGGGAGAATAGAGAAAGAGAAGCAAGACAACGATCCGTGAGAGTGTGAGGCAAGGCAGGCAATTTTCCTGGTGAGTGTAAGCTTCTATTCATACTTCGAGAACACCCGTGTTTGTTTTTGGGTTTCCCTGTTCTCCGCGTTGCATGCGCCGGTGGCCTGCCGGAATCCTGAACCGCCGCCGTGCCCGGGGAACCGTGGCCGACAAATCTGTGAGGCGACTTCGCAACTTGGACTCTTTTCCGCTCGTGTCCCGTGTGTACCGCCGCGTGCGGCGACCCGCCGACTTCAAACGTGGCCGAGCATCTCAAACGTGCCGAACACATTTAAAGAGTTCAACCGCGTCTTCATAAGCACCGACACTGAAGATTTGACGATACGCGTCACCCACCTACGTCACTTCTTCATCACGCGACGGCGCCCACGTCGTCACTTCCTGCCGACACTCTACCCCACGTTCACCGCTTCCATGTTACCTAACTGTACCCGACGTCCATCCACTGGTTCTGCACCGAACGATCTCCCGCCAACCGTCATCAATTCCTTGCCAGCGACGCGGCCGCCCACGGTCATCACTTCATGCCACCGACCGCGCCCCCACGTCATCACCTTCCTGCCATAAATGTCTCAGCGGGAGCAGGC
>NW_014579008.1:37024-38438 GCF_000485595.1 Priapulus caudatus
AAAGGAAGCACTAGCATAAAAAGGAAGCACTAGCATAAAAAGGAAGCACTAGCATAAAAAGAAAGCATTTAGCATAAGAATGAAGCATCTAGCATAAAGAAGGAAGCACTAGCATAAAGAAGGAAGCACTAGCATAAAGAAGAAAGCATTTAGCATAAAAAAGAAGCATCTAGCATAAAGAAGGAAGCACTAGCATAAAGAAGGAAGCATCTAGCATAAGAAAGAAGCACTAGCATAAGAAGAAAGCATCTATCCTAAGAAGGAAGCATCTAGCATAAGAAGGAATCCAGGATAAGCAGCGTAGGTCTCGCCCCGTGACGTCACGAGGCAGACGACAACTTCCGTGTGTGACGCGACATACGCGGGCTTCTGTTTGATCTCGGCTAAGCGAAAACAAAATCTAAAGCGCGAAAAGTTTTAGTTTTGATTCTGTCGTTGGCATGACGACGGCGACCGGACATTGGCCGACAACTGCAGGATATCCGCTGACGACGACGATGACGCGGGAACCGTGCGCACATTTGTGAAGCGACTCGCAACTTGGACTTCTTTCCCGCTCGTGTCTGTGTACCGCCGCGTGCGCGACCGCCGACTTCAAACGTGCCGACATTCTTCAAACGTGTCGACACATTTAAAGAGCCGACGCGCTTCATAAGCACTGACACCAGGATTGACGATACGCGTCCACCACCTACGTCACTTTCTGTCATCAACGCGACCCCCACGTCGTCACTTCCTGCCACCAACACTACCCCACGTCATCGCTTCCTGCTACCAACTGTACCCGACGTCATCACTTCCTGCCACCAACTCTACCCCACGTCATCAATTCCTGCCACCGACGCGCCCCCACGTCATCACTTCCTGCCACCGACGCGCCCCCACGTCATCACTTCCTGCCATAAAGTCCCTCCACGTCATCACTTCCTGCCGCCATCTTTCCCCCAAGTCATCAATTCTTGCCACCAACTCTCCCCCTACGTCATCACTTCCTGCCGTCACCTTCCCCCCCCCCCGACAATATGAACGACATTCTCTCGTTGTCGAACGTGACGTCAGCGTGGAACCTGAGCGACGACGACGACGACGTCGGCAACCAGACGACGCGTCACCGTGTCGACCTTGGCGCGGCCGTCAAGATCGTTCTCTACTCGATCATCTTCGTGCTGTCGATCACCGGAAACGCGCTCGTCATCGTGACCCTCGTGCAGAACAAGCGCATGCGCACTATCACCAACGTGTTCCTACTCAACCTGAGCGTCAGCGACCTTCTCCTGACCATCTTCTGCATGCCCTTCACGCTGACCGGTCACCTGCTGCAGGACTGGATATTCGGCGGCGCCATGTGCACGCTCATCATGTACTTCCAAGGTAAGAAAGAATTCCTAAAAAAAATATTCCTAAAAAAAATAAG
>NW_014579008.1:38557-39965 GCF_000485595.1 Priapulus caudatus
GGGGGAGGTAAGGGGAGGTGAAGAAGGTAAGGCAAATTAGAAGAGGTAAGGAGAAGAGAGGGAGATAAGGAGACGCGAGGAAGGGAGTAAGAAGAAAGGGAGACCGACCATCTGCTGCAGGATTAAATCTTCAGAGGCGCCAGTTGCACATCCATTATGTACTTCCGCGGTAATAAAAAAACTTCTTGTACAAGGGTAGACTTACAAGGCAAGGGGGATACTACCATGGTAAGGGAAGACTTCTAAGGTAAGAGGATACTTCCATGGTAAAGGAAGACTTTTAAGGTGAGGGGATACCTCCATGGTAAGGGAAGACTTCCAAGGTAAGGGGATACTTCCATGGTAAGGAAAGACTTCCAAGGTAAGGGGATACTTCTATGGTAAGGGGAGACTTCTATGGTAAGAAAAGACTTTTATAGTAAGGGGATACTTCCAAGGTAAGGGGATACTTCCAAGGTAAGGAGAGACTTCTATGGTAAGGAAAGACTTCTATGGTAAGGGAAGACTTCTATGGTAAGGAGATACTTCCAAGGTAAGGGAATACTTCTATGATAAGGGAAGACTTCTATGGTAAGGGGAGACTTCTATGGTAAGGGGAGACTTCTATGGTAAGGGGAGACTTCTATGATAAGGAGAGACATGTATGATAAATAGAAGACTTCTATGGTAAGGAAAGACTTCTATGATAAGAGACTTCATAAAGCGTGCGTGTTATGCGGCGATGAAATACAGAAGTGAGTAGGGGTGCAAACGCCACCTTAGATCTGTGATAATATCGAACGCTCCCGCGCGCGTGACATCGTCGGTGCGCGTGCGTGTACGTACGTATACTCGCATGGCCTGCAATCTAAGGTTACACTCGGTGCTATTACGCAAAGATACTCGCGCCGATGTAGGGTTAGTTAGAGCCTTATAATACGAGCGGCTAACAGCGCGAGGGTATAACGTTTCGAGCGTTAATAACCTAGTATTTATCTAAGCCAATCGGGAGCACTGAAGCGAGTAGGCGGCGACAGCGATTGACGACGGCGACAACGATGATGATAGTTAATTAACCACCACGGGGAGCGCGCGAGTTTTGTGTCCGATTTTGCGAGCGCAGGCGCAAACTCGCACGGGAAGGCCAGAGGGCGCGCGCATCGCTTTTGCGGGAACAGCAAAGCTCGATTTCTCTCACGCTAACGCGATTATCACACGCTAGCATCACACGCTAGTATCACACGCTACACGCTAGCATCACACGCTAGCATCACACGCTAGCATCACACGCTAGCATCACACGCTACACGCTAGCATCACACGCTACACGCTAGCATCACACGCTACACGCTAGCATCACACGCTACACGCTAGCATCACACGCTAGCATCACACGCTACACGCTAGCATCACATGCTAGCATCACACG
>NW_014579008.1:41410-41922 GCF_000485595.1 Priapulus caudatus
CACGCTAGCATCACACGCTACACGCTAGCATCACACGCTAGCATCACACGCTACACGCTAGCATCACACGCTAGCATCACACGCTACACGCTAGCATCGCACGCTACACGCTAGCATCACACGCTAGCATCACACGCTACACGCTAGCATCACACGCTACACGCTAGCATCACACGCTAGCATCACACGCTACACGCTAGCATCACACGCTAGCATCACACGCTACACGCTAGCATCACACGCTAGCATCACACGCTACACGCTAGTATCACACGCTACACGCTAGCATCACACGCTACACGCTAGCATCACACGCTAGCATCACACGCTAGCATCACACGCTACACGCTAGCATCACACGCTACACGCTAGCATCACACGCTAGCATCACACGCTACACGCTAGCATCACACGCTAGCATCACACGCTACACGCTAGCATCACACGCTACACGCTAGCATCACACGCTACACGCTAGCATCACACGCTAGCATCGCTAGCTTCACACGCTA
>NW_014579008.1:43452-44025 GCF_000485595.1 Priapulus caudatus
CACACGCTACACGCTAGCATCACACGCTACACGCTAGCATCACACGCTAGCATCACACTCTACACGCTAGCATCACACGCTAACAGGACGACGAATTATTACTCGCGTGCGATTATCAACGACTTTACAAGGAAGGAAGGGATCAGTACTGAAGCCAATCAATCGTTAGCTCATCGTCTCTCTATCTCCGATTTCAATTTTCTCAGTCTTTGTCTGTCCTTCACACAATTAATTATGTGTAAAATATACGTGTAATAAAGCAAACCTCAGTAGTTTTGCGTGTAAAGTCAAGTATTTGATCTGAGCCAAGTACACAGCTGTCTATTTGGTTGTCTTATTTTCTCTATCTCTCTCTCGCGGTTTCGCTCACAGCAATCTCGGTGTCTATTCATAATTAGTAGCAGCGTGCCTCGAGGCCGTGACACTCGACTCTCGGTGAACACTGTCAGTCTCATTCACTCTCATTGTGAGATTGTCTCGTTCTCTTTTACTACCTCTCTCGCTTTCTCTCACTCTCTCTCTCTCTCTCTCTCTCTCTCTCTCTCTCTCGCGCGCGCGCTCTCTCTCTCTCTC
>NW_014579009.1:0-7480 GCF_000485595.1 Priapulus caudatus
CGTTCGTTCGTTCGTTCGTTCGTGTCGTTCGTTCGTTCGTTCGTTCGTGTTCCGTTCGTCTCGTTCGTTCGTTTCTCGTTCGTGGTTGTTCGTGTCCGATCGTTCGTGTCGTTTCGTTTCGTTCGTTGCTCGTCCGTGTTCGTTCGTTCGTTCGTTCGTTCGTTCGTTCGTTCGTTCGTTCGTTCGTGTCCGTTCGTTCGTTCGCTTTGCTTGTTCGTGTTCGTTCGTTCGTTCGTGGTTGTCCGAAGACTGACAGATTTTACCATTGGAACCTGGCTGCTTATATAGGGCCTGCGATGACGTAGGAACCTGGCAGTACCTCTCTGTCCCGTGCCTCGGGTGCTGGCCGTTGTCCCCCCTTGCTTAACACGTGTACAGGTGATGCAACCCCCTTAAGCCCCGGCGCACACGTGGCGATTTTTTATCGACAGTACCGGCGATTCTGTTGCCAGCAACAAAAATCGGCCGAGAAAAATCGCCACGTGGTGCGCTGCCCGCGTCACTGATTTGACGCCAGAAACTCGTCGCTGGAATATTCAAAACATGTTAGATATTGTTGGCCCAGTCGCTGAACAATCGCCACGTGTGGCCGCCACTGGCGACGGATGCCGGCAACAGTTTTTGGTTAACCAATCAAATGCATGATTTGAAGCACCGTGATCAAAAATTATGGCAGTGGCCGTGTGTGGTGTTGAACAGGTCATTACAGTTCATACAGTGGTATGTCGCTGACAGATGGTTGCATTGTCGCCGGGTGGCGCACACGTAACGATTTTTATCGACAGTGCTGTCGATAAAAATTGCTGGTACTGTCGATAAAAATCGAACGTGTGCGCCGGGCTTTAGTCCAGTGTATGTCCGAGCGCCACACCCCCCTGTCTGCCACGTGCTCTGTCGGCGCCGCTCTCTCTCCCTGCGCGTGTACGTGATTCCGCATCTCCCTGATCTCCCACATCTGGTAGCCATGGGACCCCCTTCCCTTTCGCTCGTTTGTGTCGCTGGGGAAAACCTTCCTACCTCTGTTGCGGTGGCCGGTCTCTGGTTGTATAACGTCATTCCCCCTGAAATCTCCACAACTCTTCACTCCCCCCTGAAGTCTCCACAACTCCTCCCAACTTCTCTTAGTATCCGCCCTCGGATACGATTTGCCTTTCCCGTCGTGTGATAGTCGTTCTTTTCCTCTACTTTATTTCCGTTGTTACTATTATTTGTCACTTTTTCAGTCGTGCTCTCTTCATTCCTTTACCGTGTCGTCGTCGTGCACATGTACTACAGTATTGACACTGGTGTTCTATGTCTTCCCTGTACTCAGGCCAGTAGAATCTCTGCTGAATACTAGCCCTGCTTCGTTTTTCACCTTGATGTCCTCCCGTTCGATGATAATGCAATTGTTGAAATACCTCCTTCCTCAATCCTGCAGGTATCATCAGCTGACGGATTGGATGGGTTGGTTGTCACAAGTGTCTCCCACCGCCGATACAATCTGTTCTCGTGTACCTCCAGTTGGTGCCATTGCCCCAGTATGCTTTTTTGCTTCTGCTCCCATTCCTGCGATCTCAGAAAACTCAGGCCTTGAAGAAGACGCTGACAGGATCCCTGTCCTGTAATCTCTTAATGTTACTCGGGGGGTGCCATATTACCATGGTCCTCGCCCCTTCAACCTCAGGGTTTTCTGTACGATTCTCTCGCCCCTGATTCCCATCGATCATGACCAAAACGCCGGAGGGCTGAGACAGCGATTTCCGTACTATAGCAAGTAGTTATCATCTGGCCATGACATTCATGAAGAAACTACACCTACATGCAAGATAGTGCTGGGGCCCACTGCCAACTGCCCACCCTTTATGTCAGTATGTACTCTTGCTATATACATGTCAATTATATGCAATGCATGTTTTTCAATGATTGATATTCGAGTGATTTCAGTTCAGGCGCGGACACAGGGGGCACTCGAAGCCAGTTTCCTTCCCCTAAATAAAGTGGTGGACCCTTCCGAAAAATGGTGCTCATTTTGAAAATAAAAATAAGTCTGATTTTGAAGTGTCAGAGTGTAAAAAAACGCCCACTCACACACTTCTTAAATGTCTCCAGATGGTATTTCCGACTGTCCAATTCTCAAAATTTCCTGAGGGACGTCCCCCCACATCCCATCTGTTGCGAACCCCTCACAATAAATGGCATTTTGAATGGTGCCCCAACTTCTGACTGTCCCAACCTAAATTAGACTCTGGATCCGCGCCTGTCAAATGTGCCTGTTTCAGTTGATTAAATCACAGAACTGTACCCAGACAATCCTTCCGGAATACAATTTTGTGATCACCGTAGGCGTTACATGAGACGGCAGTGCTCGTATCGTAGAAAGACTAAAAGAATTCCGAACCGAAAATGACACAAGGGGTGAATTATAAAATGTACATTCAAAAAATACAAAATGCCCAACATCAGTCACATATTTTCAGTCATTTTTGTATTTTCAGTAACCTACAACAAGTAAAATATAGTTTTCGTAGTAGTTGTACCAATAAACTCGTCGTAATCATTCTCCATTCTATGACATATATGACACTATGACATGTATGAATTGTGTAAGCCTATTATATTTGAAGAAAAATAATTCTGAACCAATATCTTGTATGTACAAAATTGTTGAATATCGGTCATGCTGCATTATCAGAACAACTAATGGCTTGAAGAGTACAGTACTTTTTTTCTCTGAAATACAATTGTCACTGTCCAGGTTGTAGGTAAGCTTCAGTGGTCGGAGGATTTGATGCTGAAATAATCTGAAGTGATGCTGCATACAAACAGGTGTGGCAGTTCGTGAGTATGGCCTCAACAATGTAATACTTTGGCCACAGGCTGAAGAAAGATTTTTAAGTTCTTTTTATAATCTAGGAAAGCAAATAGATTAATCAGTTCCCAAACATCCACTCAACGCACATTCCTCACAGAATGACATGCTGGCATTGAATAGTTCTTGATCAGGTGTCAGGCGACGCACGCGGCTTAGGTGCCTAGAAGTTGGGGCTCACAGGATATGCAGGATCTCCATATTAATCCAAATGGAGTGCCATTCGCTGCTTGTGGCAACCTCACCAGGTTGTTGAGAAGACAATCTCATTGAGAAGAGCACAGTCATGTCTGCTCCTTCGCATTGGTCCATACAAGTTTGCAATGAGTCTGTTTGGCAAAACGACAATTGATGAATTAAATTGCATGAAGTCGTTTGTGACCATTGTAGCAGACTCGCTGGTTGTTGTGAGTTGGTCTGGCAAATGGGCCGCACAGTACCATCAACGAATCCAAAACAAGCGTTGTCAGAAGACTCCCACTCATATGGATGGCATCAGCATAGGCTTGAAGATGCTCATGGTCCAACCAGGAGTGATCTAGTGTTGACACAAGTTGTTCGTATCTACTATAAATGTGGTCAATTGTTTCATTGATCATAACAGACAGAACAGACGTTGGACGACCAAAAAAACGTTCCAGGTCACTCAGGCGACATGGGTAAGTAAGTCGCTTTAGCACTGAACAGAGCGCCTCATCTCCTGAACCACTAGATCTGTCCGAGTATGTGACTGTGCTAGGTATCGCAAGAAGTTGTCGAAGGTTCGTGATATCGTGGGGAAGAAATCTGAAAAGAACAAAATGAAAAAGTGATCAATGATAATGGACTGGACAATGGATTCTGAATTTATATACGCCAATGTTATATCAACAAGTCTGGGTAAGAGTGAAGAAGAGTAAAAACTGAGTTTCTGCACTGAAAAAGGACAACCAACAGAACAGAAAAATGTAGGCCTTGTATTTGTAAGACACTTTCGCTTGAGTCTTACCATACTAAATAAATAGGTACATGTGTATCAGGAGTAGATAATAGGGAGGAGTGTGACATCAATAAACAAGGGAAATTCGTCTTTTACTTGCCTTATAATACCTACGATTTACTACGCGTAACTCATCCAACTTGAGCTCAAATCGGACACAGTGCATTCGCCTATCATCGTGCGAAATCGTTTCCTTGTAGACACCCGCAATCCGGAGATACAGCCTAAAACGTACGACAAGATTCTCCATTCTTTGGCCATCAATCCAACGCCATTGCGCGCCTATAATCAAACAAAAGGCAGCAACACTGCGCGCGCGCTCGCTGTGTTTGCTCTCTCGGAATGCGGAATGTGGCGTTGTGGCTCGCGCGGGAGATTGGACATCGAAGCAACACTCGACGAGCTAATCATGCGGTTGGCGTGCGTGCGTGAAGGCATTCCAGCTATGTACAGAGGTGGCCTGTGTAGCTGTGTACCGGGTCAAAGGTTATCTCGCCGAGTGTTGATGCCTAATCTCAGCGAGCCACATGCCTCGCTGAGTTAGCAATAGCGCGTTAGGTAGCTGCCTTTTGTTTGAATTATAGGCGCGCAATGGCGTTGGACATTGATGGACAAAGAATGGAGAATCGTGTCGTACGTTTTAGGCTGCTATCTCCGGATTGCGGGTGTCTACGAGGAAACGAATTTCGCACGATGATAGGCGAATGTACTGTGTCCGATTTTGAGCTGAAGTTGGATGAGTTTACGCGTAGTAAATCGTAGGTATTATAAGGCTAGTAAATGACGAATTTCCCTTGTTTATTGATGTCACACTCCTCCCTATTATCTACTCCTGATGTGTATCCACGAGGGATGTCAGACTCAGAATTATTTCATTTTATTGCTTTTTTCAGAAAAAAAACAACATTTTTCACTCACCTGAAGGAATCATGCTTGATTATCCGTCAAACCGGACCGATCGAATCTTGGCCATGATGGGTCATATGTGTTCAGCGTCTTAAATTCTCCCATACGCTCCAACATCAAAAAATCTATCATTTCGTCGTCGTTTTCTACGAATGCATGCACCGAAGCTCCACGTAACACCAAGCCGAACAAGAAATCACTGCAAACGCGAACGAATTCCCATATCGTTATGCATTTATTGGTTTTACTTGGTGAGAGAGTTCGAAAACGTTAACCGTCTCGGATGGGCACGAAATGACTCCGTTCGTTTTTGTGATGTTGCAAACATTATAGCACAGGTATCAAATGTATTTTGTTCGCAGTGGCTACTGGGACACGGTAGCCGTATCTTAATGTCTGCAGGCTACGGGTACGGTAGTCCATTTGCGCATGCATCGCTTTTCTTAACAAATATGTCGTTCACTAGCTATTCATTAATCTCCAGCCTAAGTAATTAATTAATTATTAAATTAATTAATAAATTAGCTAGCCTACACTAGTGTTTGGATTGATTGTCAGTTCAGAAACAGTTCAGTTCAGTTTGTTATTGAAAGCAAAGATTATATACACCATAGATTAATTTATCTGTGTTTAGATGTATCATATACGACTCAAGTCGCTTAATAATTTGTGTTAAGGTTAGTGATAGGGATAGTTATACTGTATGTACTTGTTTTCGTTGTTGTGTGTGTGTGGTGTGTGTGTGTGTGTGTGTGTGTGTGTGTGTGATGGTACTGCCGTACTGGAGACATTAAGATAAGACTGCAGCGCATATGTAGTGTTGCTGCAGTTAATATGTCATTTTCGGAAGTTGATCAATGTTATGTAAATGTTTGTAAAAACGTTCTCAGAATGTCAGGAAAACTTTCCTAAAACACGTTATTAGAACGTTACTGAATAATGTTCTGCTAACCTAAAAGAAACATTCCCATAACGTTCAAGGAACATAACTTTGTTAGCTGGGTACGTCAACGCGAGCTTACTGGCGTTCGCGTTGGCGTTTTACGCCGAGCCGAACATCTCTAATATAGTCAGAAGGTCGTCCTGAGTGTTTAAGCGACCAGACAGATTGATCGAGTCATGTTAACTAATCTGGTTATACGAGTAAGTAATCAACAGAACAAGATTTTGTTTAATGTGATTTGTTTACACCTCTACAGTTTAACGGTGTAATGGTTTGTACAATCACTATTAGTATTATATTTGTTCAATACAAGGCACCGTTAGGTGTTGCCCTCTATTATCCTGATTTTGTAATCAATACATTATGACGTATATAGAAAGCGCGGGAGGGAGCGTATATGGCGAGGACCCGCAATAAAGGGCACGTTCAGTCACTCCCGTGTTGCGTTATTATACAGCGTTGATCCGCACCTATAACGAATATTACAAATGTCACAACTATAAGCTCTTTAAAAAAAGTGTGCACAAACTTGACAAACGTGACAACACCGCGTACGCCGTAGATGAAATGGATTTCTGACCCGAACGCCGGTGCAACCTGCATCCTCCTTTCCCTCTATAAATATTATATATATATATGTATTAGGAGTTAATGAAGACAAAGGAGTTTGACTCGTATTTGGTACTGATTTCACTTCATTTTTATCGTACGAGTTCAATGTGAATAAAAATATAAATGTATACAAACATGAGCTTTTTATGTTCACTGGTCCTTATTCTATCTTCCGGTAGTATTACAAACCGCGTAGCTTCCTTCGTTTTGACATAAATCATACTTTTGCACGACATGGTTTTTACGTTATTTACCGTCGTGTGGCGTTGCCAAGCCGCAAATTCTCATGCACAGCAACTCGAAGGAGGCGCGGCAGGGATCGCCTCAGGCAGCGCCAGCGGCAACTGTACGCGAGCTATAGTTACTAGAGCTAACGGTTGCTATGCAAAACACATATGTGCGAAAAGCTACAACCAGCTGGAGCGTCAATTTACTCGCTAAGATTCATACACATCATTCCTCGGCGGGTGAAGTAGTTCAGATATTTTACCAGCGCAGCGTTTATTTAAAAAAACTAGCTGGATTTAACCATAAAAACAAGGCATTTTAACTATAGTTTAAAGGTAAATAGTTTAAATTTTAAACCAGCATGGGCACAACGAAAGTTAATTTCTAAGCGAAAGCATAGAGGACGCGCGCATAATTATACGCACACTCTATAAGCAGATCATTGCAGCTGATTTTTTAGTCGTAAATGCAGAAGATGTTTGATAAGGAAAGTTCATCGGGTGAGTTCATCGGGGGGGGGGGAGGCTTAATCATTATCGATGGCTGGATTTTAGTGCACACGAACTGAACTCATCCGAAATTTGGTGAGTAGAAAAATACACGTATTGACTCCGTGATAAAGAGCCTTTATTATACTATTGAGAAATCGCAGTAACGCCATTTAAAGAGGAAGTTATTCAGAGAGAGAGAGAGAGAGAGAGAGAGAGAGAGAGAGAGAGAGAGAGAGCGCGCGAGAGAGAGAGAGAGAAAGAAAGAGAAAGAGAGAAAGAGAGAGAGAGATCGAGAGAGAGAGGGAGAAAGATATAGAAGAGAACATAAGTAAGAAGAGATAGCTAGCAAGAGAAAGGGCGAGAGGGAGAGGGAGAGAAAGAGAGACAAATATATATATATATATATATATATATATATATAGAGAGAGAGAGAGAGGCCGTATAGTAAATAGGCCGAGTCCAGAAAAATG
>NW_014579009.1:7634-11621 GCF_000485595.1 Priapulus caudatus
CGGTTGTCTGCTTCATCCGGGGTATGTGCCCGGACGGGGACCGGTGGGCTCTTTCGGGACGGTGCCGCCCCCGTTGTGGGTCCAACCTGTCATACGATGTGGCTGCCTCGCACGGCCGCATCAGCCCACGTCGCCTCGTATCCGTCGCGTGAAGCGGCAGCACTGACTCGACCGTTTTATCATGCTGGACAGCAGTTCGCGCTGGCGAACACTCGGTAGGTTGTCAACAATCTCCACAGCGGCGCACACTCGCTACTGCTGGTCGGGGCGTGTGGGTTGGGGAGTGGCCGCGGCTGACCGAAGTTTCTTCAACTCACCTGGCATATAATGCCACGTTCCTCCGGCGTTCGTCGGCGTTTTCTCCATTGGGCTGCTTGTGTAGCACTCCAGCCAGCCGGAGTGGAAGGCTGCTATGCGTTCAGCCCGGAGGGCGATTAGAGAGGTGTCTCGTACACGATCGATGACGTTCCGCCGCCGGCCCTTCACGACCGCGTGAGACTGCGCAGTGCGAGCAGCCTCGTTCCAGCCGTTATACTCAGCGCGCTATATCGAATTTCGGTAAACGTTTCTAGCGGGGGTACTCTCCGCGCCCAGTAAACGGCCTCACTCTCAGTTCGATCGCGCATGTGGTACGCTGCGAGATGCTCCGGCTCCGTCAACCTCGCCTCTGCTGTCGTACGCCTCTATGTCAGCCTACGGCTCGCGAGGACGTTCGGATATCGCTAGTCTCCCACATCGGCCCTGTTTCAGTTGGTCTCGGGCGTAACCGAAACGTAACATGCCAGCGGACCAGCCGTTGGACGCCGGAGGAGCTAGCCGACCTGGCACAGATCATGCGTGACGTCTTCGGACGAAGCGAAGTAGATCGTGACCAGGGGCGGCGGGTCGACTACCCTATCTCAAGGCAGGAGTTATCCTATGGCGACCGTAAGGCCGTATGGCCGTTGACGGGTCGCGACGACCGAGGCAGACGATACGGAGGTCGGCGAGAGCCGATTATCTGTTTCCGGTGTGGGAGACAAGGCCATATGGCGCGAGAATGCCGGGGTGGCCAACCCGTCGGCCAAAACGAGCACCCCGATAACCGGCAGTCGGCGCAGGTGGCGACCGACCGCCCGACCTCTAGCACATCGCCGGGAAACGAGTAGGGGCCGGAAGGGGACCCACACTTCTGGCCCAGGGAAGAGCACAGCGTGGGAGATCGAAACCACCCGGCCGCGTTGGTCGAGTACAACCACAACCATCGTGGCACGTGACCGTGACAATGTACGGCCGACCCGTCGAGTTTATGGTCGACACCGGCGCTGATGCCACCCTGTTGGACCGGAGAGTGTATGAGGGGTTTCCTACGGGAAAACCTTCATTGACACCGGCTAGCATGGACATGTACAACGTGCAGGGAAGACCGCTGGAGTAGCTCGGCGAGATTCAAGCCGACTTCTTGCTCGGGGAACAAGAGTATGGGCAGGATATGCTCGTAGCTGAGATGGGTACTAGGTACGGCATCCTGAGCATCGACTTCCTCGCTAGCCATGACTGCCAGGTGGACGCAGCTCGCGGCCACCTGACAGTCGGTGGCATCCTGCACGTCCTACATGGAGAAGAGTGGTTAGAGCCACGGCGGGTGACTGCTGTCCGACGAGTGATGATTCCCCCGGGGTGCGGCGCCGTGGTGGACGGTTCGGTTGGCAAACGGCCGTGGAGAAGAGGACAGCTGGCGATTGCTGAACCCACGGCCAGGTTCGCACGAGCAAAAGGGCCGCGAGGCATCTTGATGGGGCGGAGTCTGGTGGATACCGTTAAAGGGGAAGTCCCCCTATCAGTAGTTTACGTCGGTGATGAGATGGTGGTCATAGCACCGGGTAAAGAACTAGCTCACCTAGAGGTGGCGCCTAGGCAGAAAAGGAACTACGACCGGCGGGTGGTGCCGGCCAATTTCAAACCGGACACGTGGGTATGGTATTTCTACCCCCCCGCTGATGGGAAGCTCGGTAGGCCGTGGCAAGGTCCGTACCTGGTGGTGAAGGCCCGGGGAAACCTTAGGTGGATTCAGAGGGAGCAGCACGCCCGGCCAAAGGTTGTCACCATGAATGAGTTAAAGTTGTACGAGGGCGACAATGCGCCGGCAAGATGGCCGCTCAGCGAGGGTGAGATCGCCGTCGGCGAAGAAAACGGCGATCATCACGAGGGTGAGATCGCCGTTGGAAGCAGAGAAACGGTATAGCTCATAGGCTAAAAATTCCTCACGTTCGTGAGATTTTTCCCGAAAATGTTAATTTCAACTTTATGAAACTAACATGTTTCTGTATGTATCTAGAGTTTTAGAAATGTAACTCAATTCGTTCGCGCCATATGGTATAGTTATATATATATAGTACACTTTTTAATTAATTAAACTAATCGTGCTTCAATAAACTTAAAATTCACAGAGACCATAGCTAAGACATTTGATTTATATGTATCTAGAATTTTAGAAATGTAACTCAATTCGTTCGCGCCATATGATAGTTAGTACACTTTTCTACCGTCCATAGCCGTGCGTATATTGGCCTATGAGCGATACCGCGCGTATATTTTTGGTAATTAATTAAACTATTCGTGCTTCAATAAACTCAAAATTCGCAGAGACCACAGCTAAGACATGTGTTTATATGTATCTAAAATTTTAGAATTGTAACTCAAATCGTTATCGTATATGTGATAGTTAGTACACGTTTCTACAGTCCATAGCCGTGCGTATACATTAGTCTATTATGAGCAATACCGCGCGTACATTTTTGGTAATTAATGAAACTATTTGTGCAGGGGCGTGTACAGGATTTGTACCAGGGGGGGTCTAACCGCAGGCCAAACTTGCGAGCACGCGAAGGGTGGTCTGGGAGGCCCTTTCCCATAACAATTTTTAAATTAGACCCCCTTCGATGCGTTTTCTTCGCGAGCAGGGGGGGGGTCCGGACCCTCTAGACCCCCCTGTACACGCCCCTGGCTGTGCTTCAATAAACACAATATTCACGGAGGCCATAGCTAAGACATGTGTTTATATGTATCTCGAATTTTAGAAATAACTCAATTCGTTCGCGAGATATTAGAGATAGTACACTTTCCTACGGCCCATAGCTTAATAGTGCATGGTGGTGGGGGTGGGGGGGTTAACGGCTGCATGTGTGCGGCTGCAATGCGCCAGCGTGCTCAATTAGAGCGGTGGCCGTTGGAGGGTTCGGAATCGGCGGCCGCCATATGCGCACGAGGCTACGTTATCGCCCCACGTACGTAAGTCAAAGGTTGCACACTGCGTGCGGAAAACCATGTTTCTGCAAACTACTTGTATCGTTCGCTGACCAACTACTAGTATATTTTAGCAAACTAGTGTAAGGGAATTGTGGTTCGCTGGCGCACGCACTGTTGGTAGAAAATATGTGCACGTGTTTCTGTAAAGGCGCCGTCACACCATAGCGTATGCTGAAACCTATGAGTTGCGTGTAAAAAATATTTTTATACGCACCAAACGCAACCCAAATCAACAATTCCATTGAAGAAATGACGCTGCATTATTTGAAGCATGATGTGATTGAGAATTGAGAGCGAAGTCCACAGGGTGGGCGGGTCCAATGGTTAGCTCATACGAGGAGGGAAGGTTGGGAGACGCTAGGGAAGAGCATGGACCATATGGACCTGCTGCTTCGGGTAAAGAGCCATTAAACAGAGTTAGTACAGTTTTTAACCAGCGTACCAAATATCGCCAACATAGTCACGCAGGTCCAACGCAACTTGGTAAGTATTTTTGAAACGCAACTCAAACGCAGACTCGTAAGTTCTGCACAGCTAACTCACACGCAACTCGCACGCAACTCGAACGCAGGTGATCGCAGATATGGGGGGATCATAAGTTTTAGTTCGCAACCCACACGCAAACCCCACGACGCAACCCACACGCCAACCACACAGCCAACTCACAACGCAACCCCATGTAGGTTGAATAAGTGTGAA
>NW_014579009.1:12492-19759 GCF_000485595.1 Priapulus caudatus
CGGTCCGCCGTCCGATTTGCGTCGCCGTTCGACCTCGGGCCCGGCCGCCATATGGCGACCGCCGTCGGCCGACATTTCAGCGACGTTACCGTCGCCCCGCGTAAACCTTCTTTCTGTCCTCCCGCGGTAGGCGGCTAGGCCTCCTTCGCCGACGTATCGGCTTCCACGCATTACCTGTCGCGACCGACGTCGGGCCGGTCGCCGTATGGCGACGCCGTCGGCCGACCTTTCCGCGGCCGCTACCGTGCGCAGTCCGGTACATCCTTCATTCTGTCCTATCCTTCGGTCGCAGGCTACGGTCTACCTGCGACGTATCGGCTTTCCGATATTACGTCCTGCCGTCGACCGTCGCCCGCCTCGCCGTCTATGGCGACCGCCGTCGGCGACCTTTCCGCGGCGCTACCGTTCGCTCGGTAATCCTTCTTCTTGTCCTTCCTGCGGGTCGCGGCTAGGCTCCTGCGACGTATCGGCTTCCCGAATTACGTCGCCGTCCGACGTCGGCCGGTCGCGCGTATGGCGACCGCGTCCGGCGACGCGTTTCCGCGGCCCCGCGTGGGACCGTCGCCCGCGTAAACTTCACTTCTCTCTTTCTCCTGCGGTAGCGCAGGCTGGGTCTCATTGCGACCGTATCGCTTCGCGGGATTACGATCGCCGTCGACCGTCGGCGGTCAGTTATGTTGCGACGCGGTCGGCCGACCTTCCAGCGGCACTCACGGTCATCCCGGTACTTCTATCTTTCCCCTGTGTAGGCGGCTGGCGTCTCATTGCGACGTATCTGCGCCCGAATTGACGCTTCGCGTCCGACGTCGGCCGGTCGTTTATATGGCGACCGCCGGCGGCCGACCTTGTCAGCGGCTACGGTCATCTCGCGTACTTTAATCTGTTCCCCCGTGTGGCGGCTGCGGTCTCATTGCGGAACGTATCGGCCTCCCGAATTACGTCGCCAGTCGCGACGTCAGAGCCGGTTGTTCACTTTGCAGGACCGCCGTCGGCCGACCTTCCTAGCGGCATACGCGTGATCCCGGTTACTTCTCCTCTCCCTTGGTAGCGCTGACTGGTCTCATTGCGACGTATCGGCGTCCCGAATTACTGTCGCCGGTCCGGACGTCGAGGCCGGTCGCTTATGTGTGGACCGCTCCGTCGCGATCCCCTTCCACGGTACATTACTCGTGGTCATCCCTAATTGTCTGCACTGCGCTTCCCATGTATTTTCTCGCTCCTCCTCCTGTACAGATCGCGATCTCTCTCGTCGGGGCGCGACGCAGTGCTGGGCTCTCGGCACTCTCGCCACTGTGCGACAGTCGATGGCTATCCGTCGGCTTCCTTTCCTGCGCATTAGGCGTTCGATTATGTGTTCCGTCGGTGCAAGGGGCAGGTGGTCGCGACAATGAGTGCATCAATGGACGACCTCGGTGTGCATACCGCTAACTCGCAGCAGAGGGCGTGACCCCCCCTGGTGGCAGATCTCTCAATTGTCTGGCTGGAATGCCACCACAGCTCCGATTTCCTCCCAACGTGAGATTCTCAATCGCGCTTCCTCCCCCTTGACCGGCCAGCGAATTTCCTCGCGCATGACGCTCGACGCTCAGTCCGTCGAACTTAAGGGATGATTAAGTCATCCCCTAGAAAAAACTCGACGGATGCGTCTCCGCGGCTGGCGCTGTTCTTGTGCTCTCTCCGTACTCCTTCCAACTGCCCGTACGCACTCAACTCTGCTGAGGTAGGCGAAATCGTACGTACGGCACTACATACTGTATTCCGTAGCGGCCCAAGCACCATACATCTCCGTGTTAAAGTTCCGAGATATTTTCTGGCTGGGTCGATACTACCACGCTGGTACAACTCGACTCGTTCTGCCGTCCCGCGTCTCCATCAGGGCGATGCCCCGCCGCGGCCTCCGGTAGGGGGAGGCTTCTAGCTCCCCCGCCGGGCGTCGCCGTCGTCTGAGGATGCGGGCTCTTTCCCTCCTCCAATTTCCATCTTCGCCGCCGGCGCATCCTCTTCATCCTATTTCGCACTCTGCCCAGCCGGTTGTATATGCTCGTCTTCTCTGTCGCACACGGACCCCGCCTCCTCACCTCATATGGTGCATCTACAGTCCGGTGTTTCTTCACCGATCGGGCGATCTCACCTTCGTCGGTGAGGCGTCGCGTTTTCTCGCCGACGGGCGAATCTTCACCTTCGTCGCGTGGATGCGCCGTTTCTTCGCCGACCGGCGAATTCACCTCGGGTAGGTCTGCGTAATTCTCGCGTCGCCGGCGCTCTCACCCTCAGCGTGAATCAGCCGTTTCTTCGACCGACGGATCGATCTCCCTGGTTGCGGTGATCGCCGTTTTCTGCGCCGACGGCGATCTCACCCTCGCGGTGTTGCCGTCGTTTCTCATCGGGTCACACGCGCAGATCTCACCCTCCATGGTGATCGCCGTTGCGTTTGCCGCCCGGCGATCTCGAGGGCCTTCGGCGGTGATCCGGTTTTCTTAGCGCCGACGGGCAATCTCACCTCGCGGTGGTTGCCGTCTTCTCGGTCGCCGGCCATTCCCCTCATGGTGATCTCCCCCGACCCATTTTCTTATCACGACAGGCAATCCTCCACGCGTTTCGCCGGTTGGGATCGGCCGTTTCTTCGCCGACGGCGGATCCACCCTCGCGCGTGTGTTGCCGTCTTTCGTCGGTCCGCGGCCTCTCACCCTCTCATGTGATCGCCGTTTTCTTCACCGACCGGCAATCTCACCTTTGCCGCGGTGCATCGCCGTTTCTTCGCCGACCGGCGATCTCACACCTCGCGGTGTAGTGTGCGTTCTCTCTCGCGTCGCCGGCACTCTCACCCTCATGATGATCAGCCGTTTTCTTCCAGCGAGCGGTCGATCTACCTCGCGGCTGATCGCCGTTTCTTCGCCGACGGCGAATCTCACCCCTCGCGCGGGTGAGTTGCCGTTTTCTCTCGCCGAGCACTCCGCGGATTCACCCTCGCGCCGGTGGTTTGCCGTCTATCTCGGTCGCCGTGCGCTCTCCACCCTCATGGTGTATCGCCGTTCTTCGCGCCCGGCGATCTCACCCTCGCGGTGCTGTTTGCCGTCTCTCTGTTCGCCGACGACGATCTCAGCCCTCGTGAATGATCGCGCTATCTCATTTGATCGACCGGCATCTCCACCTCGCGGGGTTGCCAGTCTTCCTTCGGTCGCGGCGCGCTCTCACCCTCATGGTTGACTCGCCGATTCTCTTCTGCCGCGGCGATCGCACCCTTCGCGGTGATCTGCGCGTCTTTCTTCGCACGGCGACTCTCCTCGGTCCATGACATGTTGACCGTTCCAGCGGGCACGCGCTCGCGGGACCTGCTTGCATGGGGGAGTGGGCTTCCACGTGTCATCGTGTGGCGCACACGGTCGAGTGGTGTCCCAACGGTTCCCAGGACATTGCAACACAGGTCACTATTAGTGCCCAGAAGCTCGTCCAATTCGCTACCTGTGTCCACGGTGAGGTTGGTTCACTCAGCGACTAGCTCCACCAAGCTGCCAGCAGACGGGCTGAGCAGCGCCGGGACCCGTTATCTCGTTCTCTGGTTCTGGGAGCCGGAGCGGAGCCGGAGCTAACGGGTGCCACTCGCACCGCCACCCTCTTAGGTGAGCTATTCTCCACCGGTGCTATGACCACCATCTCATCGCCGATGTATAACTACTGATAGGGGAACTTCCCCCCTTTAACGGTATCCGACCAGGACTCCTCCCATCAAGGATGCCCTCGCGCCCTTTTGCCCGCTGCGAACCCTCGGCGTGGGTTCAGCAAGCGCCCAGCTTGTCCTTTGTCTCCACGGCCGATTTGGCCAACCGAACCGGCCACCATCCGGCGCCGCACCCGGGGCAATCCACGTCACTCGCCGCGAAAGCAGTCACCACGCCGCTGGGCTCTAATTCTCGCTTTCTCCATGCAGGCGGCGTGCAGGACGCCATCAACGGTCAGATTGGGTCCGCGTGAGGCAGGCGTCCACCTCCGGGCAGTGATGTGCGGGGCGACGGTAGTGCCGCTAAAAGGTCGGCCGACGGCGGTCGCTATATGGCGGCCGGCCGACGTCGACGGCGATGCAAATCGGAGGGCTGATACGTCACGGGTAGCCCTTCCGACCTGCCAAAAACGGAGAGTCTACTACCTCGGGAAGAGGAGCTGTGATGGCCAGAGTGAGAGGAATAAGAGAATCCCACAGCTGGAAATAAAGCTGGGGCGTGCGAAGCCTGCGTGGCGTAATACAATGGGGGATGACGTCAGACTGGTGACAGTGGTGGCTCGTATAAAAAGGGGAGAGGTAGGGAGACAAACTCGAAGAATGTGGACAGACAGTAATAAGAGATTGAATCACAGAGATCGTAAAATGATGGGAGAAATAATGGAGGACTTGGAGGAGGGCTACGAGTGGACCTAGAGTGGCGACAGTAGTAGCAGCGAAAGCAGTAGCAGCGACAGCAGCAGCACGGAAGAAGCCGAAGAAGAAGGAGTGGCCGCCCCTAGCCCCCGTCCTCGGACGCCGGGCTACGGATGTTCGCCGAGCCCCGGGCAGGCAAGTCACCCCTCGCCCGCCGTATTGGCGTGGGCGAGTAAGGTGGTCGCCGAGGGTGGCGCCCCGGCGGGAGAGGAGGAGGCGGACGCCGCACCAAGGCGCGGAGGATTGGCGAGTCTCCTTGCCCCTGCCACGCTCCCGGCCGAAGACGAGACCGCCGTTCCAATACCGGGAGTGACGGCCGGCGAGGACGCCGTCATCGAGATGGCTGCCGGCACCCCGGAGGGTGCCGCCTGTTCCCCGCCGCCCGCCGACGGCCGCCGAGGGGCGCCGCCATCACCGCCGCCGCAGCGAATCACGAGCGAGGGAGAGGTGACGGTCGGCCCGGGAGCGAGGACGGCGACCTTGTCGGCGGGCGAGGAGACGGAGAGGAGGCAGCGGCGCCGTCACCGGCATTGCGCAAAGGAAAGTCAGCAAGAGAGGCTGCCGCGGCGAGCGCTGCCGAAGAGGCCTGCCTCACTGAAGGGTAGAAGAGGATGGCTCTTAAGGCACGTTACCGCCGGGAGCGAGTAAGGGCGAGAGCGACGGCCAACGCGGCGGCGGCAGTGGCGCCGCCATCATCAACGCCGCCGGCGCGGTCCTCCGCTCCTGCGCTCCCGGCCGCCGTGAGAACGCCGCCGGCGCGGCCATCCGCTCCTGCCCTCCCGGCCGCCGTGAGAGCGCCGCCGGCAGAGCATGCCGACACCGCCGCCGCCCAATGGGGGCCCGGCGGACGTCCGGAGCGGCACCTCTTTGTAGGTGCCCCACTCCAGGCGGGGGCCGTGGGGTCAGGTCGATGGGCCTGGTGTGTGGCCTGCGACCGCCCCACGCTGCACGCCCGTGGCCCCGACGCGGAATTACACACGCGTCGTGGGCCGGTGGTGCGATGCCCCTTGTCGGCGAATGCGAGTTGTCTCCCCCGGACGATCGTGGAGGCACCCGGCTGGCCAGGGCACATCTCGCGACCGCCCCACAAAGCTGCGGGCAACTACCGGCGGGACCACTGGGCAACGTACATCCGGGCGAGAGATACCCGTCCCGTTTCGGGCGCCTCTCCGTCGGGGTACCCTGCCGCGGTCCGCTGACGCCCGCGCCGGCCTCGACCAGCGACGCCGACGACGGCCCCCGGCGATGGCCGCTCGTCGCCCTGCTACGAGCCGCCGCTGGGTCCGGCCTTGCTCGGATCGTGCGATCGACGGGCCCGCCATCCACGACGTGCCCGCCAGAGACCGAGCGCAGCGAGAGAGGCGGCGACCCCCCGTGGTGGCGATCCAGGCATCCGCCGACACCCGCGGCTCTGCGCGAACGACCCCCGCGCGCTCCGGCGAACGACCCCGCGGCGTCGGCCGACGCACCGCGGCTCGACGACGACACCCGCGGCGCTCGGCCGACGACCCGAGGCTCGGACGACGACCCCGCGGCTCGGACCGACGACCCGGCTGGCCGTCGGCCGACGACCACCGCGGCTCGGACGGACGACCCCCGCCGGCTCGGAGCCAGACGACCCCCGCGGGCTCGACGATGACCCCCGCCGGCTGGACGACGACCCCGCGCGTCGACGATGACCCCGCGGCTCCGCACGCAACGACCCGGGCCGCTCCGACGGGCGAACCCGCAGCTACCCCACCGGGCAGAATGGAGCGACATGGTGTCGATGGGGAGGATTTCGCGAATGTCGAGAGCCACACGCTTCGCCAGGCGATTATCTCAAACGCCATCTACAGACTGCAGCGTCAATTGAAAACGGCCTGGCCCTTTAGAGGCACGAGAAGGGGCACGCCGCAGCACTAACAGAGCCGCCCAGTAAAGAGGATATGGGTCACCTGCGCGAACGTCAACAGCGAAATACGCGGACCGCCTCCAGGGATATACAGACAGAGTAATCTATAATAGAGGGGGGATTCAGATTCAGTGTAATGATAAAAAGGACGCAGGATTTTCAACAGTGTAGTGATAATGGGCGGGGATTCGCAGTGTAGACTTATGAAGGCGGGGATTTTAAACTACGTGATGATTGTATGGTTGCGGGGATGTATTCTGTAAGTTCATCCGCGGATCTAGAATTGTAATTTTGTAGTCGCGGTATATTTCAATTGTAATTTAATTTGCGCGTAGGAATTTCTGTACTGTATACACTCGAGAGTGAGTCGACGCAAATCCAGGCTGACGACCGCTAGTAATTTCTTTGGGTTTTTTTTGTTTGGACGCGTCGAGCGCGAAAGAGCTTACCGCGCTAGAGGAAGGGGGGCGATGTAGCGGGCAGCCTGATTTGTGGCGCTCACCCGGGTCACGCCGGTGTGTGTGTGTGCGCCGCCGGCGGCGGGATAATGCGGCCGGCCGGGGATAGTGTTACCCGGGGGTGCAGTGGTGTCGCCGGCGCGAGATAGTGTGCGCGCGAAGGAGTGCGGGTGTGCGCAGGCGGCGAGATAGTGTACGCCGGGGGTGACGTGGTTGCTGCCGCGTCGGCCGAGATAAGTGTGCGGCGGGAGTGGGCGTGGTGTGCAGCTCGGCGCGAGATAGTGTACGCCGGGGTGTCGTGGTGTGCCGCGGCGGCGAGATATGTGGTGCGCCGGGAGTGCGTGGTGTGCGCCGGCACGGCGGGCGAGAGATGTGTGCGCCGGGGAGCGAGTGCGTGTGTGCGCCGGCGGCGAGATAGTGGTGCCGGGGTGCGTGGTACGGGCCACGCGACGCGCGGACTGAGCGGAGAATAGTAATCGCGCGGAGTGCGTGTGTGCGCTG
>NW_014579009.1:19769-46348 GCF_000485595.1 Priapulus caudatus
GGGCGCGTAGTACGCGCCGGCGGCTAGATGGTACGCGCCGGCGGTAAACGGAACACACCGAGAGCGCGGCGGCTGGCTGGCACGCGCCGGGTGCGCGCGGGTTACGTGGGGCGTTCGCCGAGGGCGACGGCCGGGGGTAGGCGGCACGGCCGGAGAAGGTAGCCGGCTCGGAGGGACGCGGTGCATTAGCCCCCATGGGATTTATTCCACGCTGCATCAGCTAGCAGCCCTGCAAGGTCACGCAATGACAGTGCTCTGGTTTTAGAACAAAGCGCGCAACAATGTATTACTTTGTCAGCGCGGTTAGTAGTAGTATTTACACAGGGCAATTGTATTTCTCGGTCTAGCGACTTCGCGATTGTGTCATTGCACGTGCATGCAGGTATTGTGGCGCGAGGCCCTGTCATTGGCCTAGAGATGTGTGTCTTCAATCCGCGATGTGCAGGGCCATTGCGCGTGAGTGTGTGTACTTTGGCATGAAGCTCTGTCATTAGCCTAGAGATGTGCGTCTTCAACCCGCGATGTGCAAAGCCAGTGCGCGTGCGCGTGTGTACTTTGGCGCGAAGCTCTGTCATTGGCCTAGAGATGTGCGTCTTCAATCCGCGATGTCCAAGGCCATTGCGCGTGCGTGTGTGTACTTTGGCGCGAAGCTCTGTCATTGGCCTAGAGATGTGCGTCTCCAATCCGTGGTACGCGAAGCCAGTAACTAACGCGCAACATGTAATTTTTGCGCGAAGGATTATCATTGGTTAATGAGAAGTGTATTTGAATCCGCGGGGGGGCTATATAAGGAGGACTTTGCCACGATTGAGAGACTACTAACCAGGGGACTAAGGTTAGACAACAGTTAGGGTAGCCAGCTAGGGACACACAAAGAGAGAGTAGTTAGATAGGATGAAGAAGTCGATGATTATATGGAGATGTAGAGTAAAAGTTAGTTAGTAGAACACAAGATAGATAATCATTTTACCGGGGGGAAAGGAGTGGGAACTAGATCGGATGTAAACCAAGGGCGTGTAACCTATACTGTTTGTCACCTCCGCGAATGCGGACATGTTTTTGTTGTGGAATAAAAGGCTCTCTTTAGCACTAAAACGTATTCCCGGCTTGTGTAGTATCTCTGTCGAGCTACATCCACGCACACTCACGCACTCCGAGACTGCCGAAGAGCCGGCGATAAACGCCGGTAGGTAAAGAACACAACGCAACAAGGTACTATACGATCACGAAAACAGTGAGAAGGGTAGCAAGACGAGAAATAACCGAAAACGCCACTGTCCGCTGTGCTCGTTGAACGGCGCACACAGAACGCCACACTTCATATGTGTTTTCTTATTGTATTTTGATTGTTGTTATGTTTGTGTATTTATTGTGGGTTGTTTAATCGGACAGAAAGACGTTTCTCTCGTTGGGTTGAGTTAGGAAACTATTAGGGTAGTAATTTTTTTGGTAATTTTTTAGGTTTAGGTTGAAGTGTGTAGATCAGCGGGGACGCTTAATCGATGACAGGGTAGTCATCGTTTTGGGGAAATGGGAGATAATGTAACATATGATTTACAGATGTTGCATGAATTAGTCAGCGGAGCTAGACTTGGGGTTGTTTTAGTGGTAGTCTATGTAGACAGAGCGTCGCGCATCTTGTGCGGCTAGATTGATGGTATAGGGAGAATAGTAAACGTGTTTTAGGTCGGCCGTTTCTAGGGTCATTGTGAAGTGGGGGTAGGACGCGGTCTGGAAGAACGGGTACATGTGCGTGCAGGATGTTTGTAGGAGTTTTGGGGGGAATATATAGAACAGAGATGTAAGAGTCGAGAGATTCTGGTTCTGGTCGCGAGAGAAAGCGCACGCGCGTGCCACGTGCGTGTGCGTGGTTTTGTGTCTCTTTGTGCGATGTGTCTACACTGTATGAGTTATTAAAGATTATTCCGGTTACAACACAAGTTTGGCTTTATATCATCATTCTTGTTTACAAGTGGCGAGATGGTGAGCGTGGCACATCTGAAGGCAAGTGACAAACCGACAAGCAGTTTCTTTCACACAACGTGTTTTTTAGATTACACGTGTCAGTGTATTCATAAGAAGTGTGTGTGTGTGTGCGTGCTGCGTGCGTGCGTGTGTGTGAGAGAGAAAGAGACCGACACACACACACAGACACAAAGGGAGAGAGAGAGAAAGAGAGAAAGGGAGAGAGAGAGAGCAAATTATTTCAGCGCTAGTGAGATCATGACAATTCAGCACGCACGGGGAGCTTGTTGAAATGTGTTGCGCGTTTGCAATTTCATTTTATGAAAGATATCTCAGAGTGTCGCTGCCCAAGCACCAACGCATGAAACTGATGTCTTGAAAAATGTGTATTTATTCTCATCAGACACCGTGAAACTGAAACATACAACATTATGCTATGAATATACTGATGTACATCAACTGCACCCTTACTCGTCATCATTATGTATTTCAAACTTACAACTTACGTCTTTACAATGACCTAACTTATGTTACGAAAATACGTCTGTTACGGTAGAACAAGCAAGATCTCTCAAAGTGATTTACCATACAAATAAACGATCGATACTTCCTATAATTGCCACTAAACATTTCTAAGCACGTTCTAGATATATTCTTACCTCGTTGGAAGGTTCGTACGAGCTTGAAACAGCGAAGTTTTTGAGATAGTTTGGGCAAAATTAGTCGAAAGTTTTGCGATGCTGTTGCCTCTACGAAATTCTGATGGCATGTGCCAATTTAACGCGTCGCGAACAAATATATTATCAAAAATCGTAATCCGCTACGAGGTAACAATAAATGCAAGATCAGCATGTATACTAATGTTAATGAGTATTTCTGACTTATCTCCTGATAAATTCATGTAAAATATGCGACGAAACCATGTCTGCGAGTGGTGAACTATATGTTATGTGCGGACGGATATCTGTGTTGTCTGAGCGATTTTCGCGGAGAATCTAGCTATATGCTAATGTACAATGAGCGCGCATAGCCCGATGCAGCAGTGGCCTGGCCTTCTGAGTCAGCAGCACGCACACTCTCACCCAAATCATTCATGATTATTTCAAATTGGGGATTTGGAGCACCAGCTTATAAATGGGTCTCTCCAGGATGGTTCGTTTACCGAGAGGTCGGCCACGTTTGTCCATTTCGGATGTAGATATTAAGAGCTTAACCTTGCGGACAAGACCGTCTTCTCTCCTGAATGCTTCCACAATCCTGGCAGTTCTCCAGTTTGACCTCACTCCATCGTCTGCTAAAATGACAATGTCACCTACTTCCTGCTACATTTTGCTATGGTCTTTTTCAAGTTGATCGAGTCTGCAGTGTGTGCAAGAACTCCTTTTTTCAGCGTGTCCAGAACAGGTTGGTTAAGTATTGCACCCGTCTCCACCATTTCTTCGGGTAGAGATCATCTTTCACGAACTTCCCTGGGGGAGACATTACGACTCCGGATTTTATCGTGAGTAGATGATTTGGAGATAGTGGTGTTGGTTCATCTGGACTTTCCATTTCAACAGTCAGCGGTCTGCTGTTGATGACTGCCATGGCTTCATACACGAATATGCGCAGTGATGATGTTGTGAGTTGTATACCCGATTCATCCAGAATGTTGTTCAGGATGTTGCGCACATTTCTGATTTGGCGTTCCCACACGCCGCCCATGTGACTAGCCGATGGTGGGTTAAGCTTGTACTCGCATTCGGACTGTAGGAGCTTGGATGCGATGTGGTCAGAGTCCAGTTCTTTCAAACTCTTTGAGTTCATGTTTTGCTCCAACAAAGTTAGTTCCTTGGTCGCATCGAATCAGACGTAACCTTCCTCTCAGTGCGATGAAGCATCGCAGGGCGTTTAAGAAGGAGTTTGTGGACATGTCGTCTAGCATCTCGATATGGACGCCCTTCATGGACAGGCAGGTGATTATGAGTCCATACCTCTTCAACTCCTTCCTGCCTTCCTTGATGATATATGGCCCAAAACAATCCAGTCCACAGTATGTAAAAGGTGGTGAGGGTTCTATGCGCTCTTTTGGAAGATCGGAAATTTTTTGCGTCAGCGTACTACCTCTGGCACGTATGCACCTGACACATTTGTTTACCATGGACGAAACAACTGATCTGCATCCGAGTATCCAGAATCCACTGGACCTTATGTCGTTAATTGTCAGATGCCGCTCCTGGTGTGTTATCCTCTGGTGGCAGTGTGAAGCTATCAGACTGGACAAGTGACTATGTCTAGGGAGGATAATAGGGTGTTTGACTCCGTACATCATTGGAGCTCTCTTCAGTCTCCCTCCAACCCGTAGGAAGTTATCCTTACCGATGAACGGATCGAGATCCGTTAGACTGCTTGTCTTTGATAGGGCTGATGAGCCCTTCCGACATCTTGTCAACTCCTTAGGGAAGCTCCCTTCCTGGATCACGCAAATCAGATTTTTCTCAGCAACCTTCTGCGTCTCCAGTTTTGACAATTCGATTCCTGCTCTTCTGAGCGAACAGTTTACGATGACAGATACTGCTTTGACAGCACTGTTGTACGTCGAAAATCTGCTTACTCTCTTCGAATGAGGTGAAGCTAGATTTCTGAGCAGCTCTGACGGTGGATTTGACTTCTATGTCTTCTGCTGCTATATGTTCACGTCTATCTTCTGGAGTGGTATCTCCTTCTCCCACAGGAAAGCGGGACCCTTGAGCCAGTTGGACGATACGATTTCCTCAGCAGTGAGGCCCCGTGATGCATGATCCGCTGGGTTCTCGTGTGTCGAAACATAGTTTCACTTATCGGTGTTTGAACTCGGACGTATTGTCTGTACGTGATTCGCGACATACATGTGGAATCTATTGGACTGGTTTTGGATGTACCCTAGCCCGACCTTCGTGTCCGTCCAGAAGATATTCTTCATATCAGGATAATCCAACTCTGTGTTCAGGATTTTTGCGATTTTTTTAGCAGTAACAGCGGCGTGGAGTTCTAGTCTGGGAATCGTAGTTGGTTTGAGAAGTGCCACTCTGGCTTTGGCTATAGCCAATGTGCAATGCACGCGCCCAGTGTTGTCTTGAAGTCGTAAGTACGAGCATTTACCATATCCTGAGAGGGAGACGTCCGAGAAGTGATGAAGTTCTACCTTGGCTAATTCTCCAAACTCAGCCGGCTGAAAACACCTTCGGATCCTTACGTGTCTCAGCTTTGACAGTTCTTCCTTCTACTTTTGCCACTTGATCTGTGATGTATCTGTGTTCGTTGATGGCGAGTGCGCGTCCGTCGATGGCGAGTGCGCGTCCGTCGATGGCGAGTGCGCGTCCGTCGATGGCGAGTGCGCGTCCGTCGATGGCGAGTGCGCGTCCGTCGATGGCGAGTGCGCGTCCGGACTAAAACTCTGCGATTGGAAGGTTGGTGCCTCTGGGTTTAGCCTTTCTTTGAGGATTGACTTGTTCGCAGCCGATTTCTCCTAGCCAGACGGAGTGTAGTAGGAGCCCGCGGTGATGGCAGATGCTCCATCTGGATGCTCCACCTCATCGTATACCTTCAGTTTGGCTCTTTCAGCTTTGAGTCTAGAGGCCAACCTTTCCTCCTCCAGCTGTCGACGCAGCTGACTCATCTGCCTTTCAGCCTCTGATCTTTGGGCTTTCATTTCAATCTCTAGCTTGTCAATCTGCTCTTAACGTGCATTTTCCGCGCGTTGAGCCTCAAGCTGTGCCTGTAACACCGCAGCTTCTGCTGCCGCGTCGATACGTCCTGACGACGCTGTGGACGCTTTGGATGATCTCGATCTGACCGAATGTCGAGACAATCTTGATCTGGAGTCTTTGTCATGAGCTGACAGTGCCGAGACTATCTTCGAAACTGTTTTGGCCACCAGATTTGCAGTTTCTTCAAGCGTGTGCTCCACCTCCCCATCAACTTCGGCTGGTTGAACTTCTCCGAGTTCAGCCACGATGCCGTGGAGGTTCCTTGACATCGAGGATAATTGCCCCTTTCTGTAGCCGAGTTCGTTGAAGTCTAGCATACGGACTTCAGGACTGAGGAGTGTTTCAGTACACTCTACTGCTCTCAAGATATTGTTATACTCTGTGTCAAATCTCTGGAGGAGATCTGACTGCCTGCTGCTCTTAGCCTTCCCAGTAAGTCTCTTAGTTCGCCCCGAACGCCTAGGTACATCAAGATCAGCGCTCTCATCGCGTTGTGTAGCTTTGACTGCCTGTGCTTGACCGTTCAAAACAGCGGGGTCCATACTAATAAGCTTCGAGGGGGTTCAATTTTGGCTAACTAGAATGATGCAAATAAGCGTGTGGCGGAAAACCGAAAACGGACGCGAGATCAAGCCACGACAGCAAACAATGGAGAAATTACATTAAATAATTTTGACGACCGACACAAATTTCACTGCGCGAAAGTGCTAGTCACCCGCAGACAAATTGACGTAAATTTTTTCAAAAACCGGTGCGAATAGGTTATGTGTGTGAGCTTAATTTGTTGATTTCTTTTTGTGGTAATCAGACTAACGTAATTTTTCTCAGTTAGTCAGACTATGACCGTAAGGTCATGTACAAATACTAGGTTATTTGTGACACAGGGATTGACAAATGTAGTTTGGGGAGTGACCTAGAAATCTTCACAAAACCAGGATAGCAATTGAAACAAACAATATGTGATCATACAAGAAAATGAAACAACAATATCAAATGAGACAAAGATTGTCTCAAACCTAATAAGGAAAAGGTTATTCAAAAATTGTAGCACTGTTTTATCCAAACATACACAGTACTACATCATGTGGACAGAGTCTATTCCGATCGATGCCGATCACGTGTGTGGACATACACCCACGCTATGAATTTATCGTTTTAATATAACAGTTCAGATCAGCCTATCGTTCAAAGCTGACGCTACTGTGAACTGTCACTTCGTCAACCTCCAGGTGACCAATCACCTCGCCGAGTCGAATGTGTTGATTTTCATGACGATCAATGCTGGTTCTGCCCGCTGAAGCCTGTCTTCCCTCCGGTCGTTAGTCGATACGAAGACCTCGCCGGGTCGAGTGGGTGGGACATCGAATGGCAAGTCAACATGACATCAATCGTCTCGCCGAGTCGAATGAGTCGATTTTCAGGACGATCAATGCTGGTTCTGCCCGCTGAAGCCTGTCTTCCCTCCGGTCGTTAGTCGATAGGAAGACCTCGCCGGGTCGAGTGGGTGGTACATCGAATGGCAAGTCAACGTGACATCAATCATCTGTCGTCCAATCGAGTTTCAATGTCCCTGCCCAAGCACCAACGCATAAAACTGATGTCCTGAAAAATGTGTATTTATTCTCATCAGACACCGCGAAACTGAAACATACAACACTATGCTATGAATATACTGATGTACATCAACTTAGACAATATTACTGACATGTGACATAAAACTCTTAACTTTGCACCCTTACTCGTCATAATCATTGTAAGTTTGAAATACATGACATGTATTTCAAACTTACAACCTACGTCTTTACAATGACCGAACTTATGTTACGAAAATACGTCTGATACAGTAGAACAAGCAAAATCTCTCAAAGTGATCTACCATACAAATAAACGATCGATACTTCCTATAATTGCCACTAAACATTTTTAAACACGTTCTAGATATATTCTTACCTCGTTGGCAGGTTCGTACGAGCTTGAAACAGCGACGTTTACGAGATAGTTTGGGCGAAATTAGTCGAAAGTTTTGCGATGTTGTTGCCTCTACGAAATTCTGATGGCATGTGCCAATTTAACGCGTCGCGAACGAATATATTATCAAAAATCGTAATCCGCTACGAAGTAACAATAAATGTAAGATCAGCATATGTATACTAATGTTAATGAGTATTTCTGACTTATCTCCTGATAAATTCATGTAAAATATGCGACAAAACCATGTCTGCGAGTGGCGAACTATATGTTATGCGCGGACGGATATCTGTGTTGTCCGTGCTTTAACCATCTATGCTTCAGCCATTAATGGTTTAACCATTCATACTTTAGCCATCTATGCTTTAACTATGCATGCTTCAACTATCCATGCTTCAGCCATTCGTGCTTCAACTATCAATGCTTCAACCATCCATGCTTCAACCATCCATGCTTCAACCATCCATGCTTCAACTATCCATGCTTCAACCATCCATGCTTCAACCATCCATGCTTCAACCATCCATGCTTCAACCATCCATGCTTCAGTCATCCGTGCTTCAATCATCCCTCTTTCAATCATCCGTGTTTCAATTATTTAGGACTTGTATTCAATAGGTCAATCAACTTAACCCCTTGGGGCAGAAGCTGGGGTTGTTACCAAACCATATACTGTTAAGTCTGCTCGTATTGCAAGGTTATATGGCCCATGATTACGACATCTTGCGTTTGGTTCAGTAATTTATGAATTAATTGAATGTTGGTTTGGTAGACATCGCATCTGATATACTTGTGCAGAACTCTAGTGGTGGTTCGGCTAAGATGAGAGTTTGTCACGTATTTCTTACAATTTGAGATTGGTACAATCATCAACCTCACTAGTGTAACATGCATGATCCGATTATAGTCTTGCTTTCCATTTCATCCGAATGCATTGCCCTTCGTCGTGTATGTGTGTAGCCCACCTCGTAACATCCAACCCTTAAAACAGAGGGAAAGATGTAGCCGTCATTCCTCTCCTGGACGCAACATGGAATTTATTCAAACAACCCATTCAAACTGACAACCTCTCAAGATTAAGAACACAATGACAGCAATCACATGCTGGCTATATGAATCTTATCACGGTCCGCTAGTACGTATAAGCATATTTCGTGTGTGTATCAACTTAAATAACAATGAAGCAACGGCAGTGACCCATGCTATATCGGTACTAACTGTACCCCCAAACATTTAAATAACATCCTACCGGTACATGTCTGTAACAAATTATTACCCGAACTAACACGATCTGCTCTCATGATAGGTCGAAGCATACAACATTCCTGAGCTTCAATGACAGATAATAATATTGCTCTTGCTACGCCTGGAGCCTAACTTACATATTAATCTTTTAAAGCAATGTAATATCACGTGCATGACCTAAACAACATGTGATAAAAATACTAAGCATAACACTCTGTCTATCTGTTTATAATTGCCGATGGGCTACCTGTGTGTGGATGTTTGTGTGTGTTCCTCCCCATGTACTAACTGATTATGAAAGGTTGCATGGTAGGCTACAAGTCTAGCGACATCACATTATTTACTAAATATGGGACTCGCCCATAATTAATGTACCTCCCATCACTAACCCCAGCTCCACTAGAATGACTGGTAAATCTAATTGAACAAAGAACTATAAAATCACTCGGCTCCCTGAGCAGTGCCCATCGCCTTGTTTTCATCATTACTAAACCATTTTAACTAAATTACAAAGTTCGAACGACATCAACAAACCAGTTTTCTCAACTATAGTACCCTGAATCATTTAACGTTATGATATTGGCAATATACCCCGCCCACTCACATCCAGCTGTATATGTAACGTTGACTTTTAACGTTACTGTTTTATTGTTGTAAGCTATGTTATGTTTCGCCAATTACATAGATAAGAGAAGCCATAGACAAGAGAAAGCCAGTGGTTATACCATGATTTGTTGTTTACTGATGATTTGACTACTAATACAGTTACAATCTAAGGTCGCGACGCGTGCCTGGCAAGCGGGAGATTCCTCCACCTCCTCGCCCGACCCCTACGCTCGGACGAGGAGTTGCGGTCCTTCTCGGGGAAATCTCTCGATTTTCCTTGCTCGCAGCTCATATAGTTAGCAGGCACGCCCGCGGCGCATGCTCACGCACGCGCCGCATGCGCCAATTCCAGCGTCGCACACACCCGCGCACGCCCGCACATGCAGGGCTTTACCACTATTGCCCTGGATGGTGGTGGCACCTAATGGCAAAGACGCGCTATTCTGTGCCACCATCCTCCAGTTGGTGGCGACCCCTAACGACGCTGGCGCGCCACGAGCACTTAACATGGCCGCTGGCACATGGCGTTAATGGATCTTCCACCTGATTAGCGGCATCTAATCTTCTTGGACTAAATTACACGGTTGAGTAGTTCTAAATGTCACCTCGCATCAGCCATGCAACATCGCCATGCTTCTGCCCCTATGTTAAGACTACCGTCGCTAATCGCCACACGTCCGCACCGGCTAATTGGGGTCTTCTGGAGTTAATCGCCACAGCGGCAGCGCCGCGACAGCGGCAGCAGCCATTTTAACTGCGGCCGTGTGCGGCCACCCATAGTGGCTGTATTGATTGCCTCTGGTTGCCCCCGGCAATGCTGTTCAATCAATACTTGAATGTCTTTGGCAATTGCGGGGCGATCGTGTCTCGTCGGGGAGGGGGGAGAGTAACTTTCGCCCTTGTAACGAGCAGCATTACACTTCTTCCTCCACTAAACCGATGTCCACCCTCAGTGGACATCGACCGCCAGCCTCCTGGCTGGCCTTATGCGTCATGGTAATTTTGTTATAGCCGAATTTGTTTACATGCTCCAATAAATACATAATATACAATACATAATAATGATCCATTATTGTCTACTGGTGTGGGCCTAGACCACGCGACCGCACACCGTACAAAACTACTAGGGGATATTCGCAGTTCTGTGGCTGCGAAGTGAAGCGATGTGAAGTTCAGTGGACGTCAGTGGTCGACTTCTCGTCGAATGCGTCGGGGGAGGGGCCTGATGGTGTCGTCATGGCGGACAAGATGGCCGCCGCGGCGAACAAGATGGCCGCCGCGGCGAACAAGATGGCCGCCGCGGCGAACGAGATGGCCGCCGCGGCGAACAAGATGGCCGCCGCGGCCAACCCTCGGGCCATGGCGGCTATATCTTCGGAGTTGAACTCTGAGGGGGAGTTGCACTCCCCAACCTGAAATTCGTAGTGCATTGGGTCTTCTGTGGTGCCCGGTCCGGTGAATGATCCGATGATTTCCGCTTCCGGGAATGGCCATGGGCAGTAGTCCTCCCAGACCCAAGAGTCGTCGTCCGAATCAGGGCTCGAAGAACAGTGGTGGGGCTCCACCGTGCCGAGAAAGCGGTTCTCCAGCGGGGCAGGGAGCTCGTGTTCTCCTCGTTCTGCAGTGCTGGCGCCCGCCAGCAGCGGGGACGATGGCCGCAGTGGCTGCTGTTCCTCGGGTTGTTTCCCGTTCTCGTCGTTGTTGGCAGGGTGTTGACAATGTCAAGTGGTGGACGTAATACGTGGCTCAATGTCATAGCCGGGACAGTATATAACAATGACTGCCCGGTTAGTGCCATAGCGGCGCGGGACAAATTGTAGAACGCGGTCGCGTATAAGCCGCAGAATAAACAGAGTTACAAATAGGCCGCTTTAAACAGCGTCTGACAAATACATGTGTTTAGATGAAGTGCGTCTTACTTATAGTGCGCTCTACGAACAAGGTAATACGATTATCTCTACTAATTAACTAGTGCTAGCGGTGCACACGCTGCACGTCAACGGGGCCGTAAAACTATTCTTATGCCGGTATTGATTAAATAATGGGCCACTTATAGAGTAGAAGTGTGCATCATGAAATTTGCGATGCATACCGCTAATCGAATAAATGTAGTTTGGCGTCGTTACATGGACGTCGTGTATACTTTGCCCTTTAGCGCATTCGGCTATATTGCGTGAGTGGCAACAACTCGTCTGCATCACAGCTATCAGTGCTTGGCGTCCTAGCCACACTGGCTGCATGCGTGTCGTCGTGGGGTGCGACGAAAGAGGCCCTGTGTCAACCAGCGTCCCTGACGCATTGGTCGTGACGCGTGGCATTTCGACCCGTGTGTACGGTTCTACGCGCATCCCGTGCCGAGAATGGGTATGCGGGTAGAAGATCACACACATGTACATCGCGAGTACGTGTTTGGCGTTGCGCCTTACTACAAAGTGGCAGTGGAGAAAGTTTGTCGACCACGGTATAGTAAGGCTGCCAACGTGGGGTTAAAAAATAGATGGGGTCTCCTATGTCAAAGGACTGAACCCTCGCGCGCCTACCATAAAGGCGCTTATTTCACGCGTGTGCCACTTTAGTGTCACGCTGCATTGCAACAAATGCTCGGTGCAAGCGTACAGTAGCGTGAGTTACTGGGTTGTCAGCGTATGACAATCGTCATACCATCTCTGCGTCTTTACCATTTGCGTGTGAATTGCTCCGATGTTGTAGCCGGAAGCATCGCAGGGTAGCTAGTGGAAAACTTCCATCAGGGAATTGTAAGATGGGAGCCTCAGTGAGACACTTACGAAGCATAATGAAGCGTGATGAAGCGTAATGGGCGTGAGGCCTACTCGGCGGGAGGGTTGTGAGGCCTCAGCGTCGGGCGCAGGCAGTACGACTTGGAGTATGAGTTGTGAAGCCTGCTCAGCGTGAGGGTTGTGAAGGCTCACCGGTAGGCGAAGGCGGTACCACTTGGTAAATGGGTCGTGAGGCCATACCGCTGATCGACGATGACGTGGTGGGCATGATTGATGAGTTATGAGGTGACATCGGCGCAGGCGCGTCAGAAACAACCAAGAAAGCGCGTCCGCTTGGGCGTTGTAATGGCCGCCTCTTCCGTTATGGCCATATGGCCGTAATGGCATGGCCGTAATGGCCGTAATCGTCCAGCCGCCATGAAACAGATGACTGATTCATCAAAGGTGACGGGACCTGTGGCGCGGACTGTGCAATTAACGTGCGCAAACTGCGCACCTCTCTAATGAGATCGGATGGGGTAGGGCGTTGTAACGTAGTAACGTCCATATATTTTGTCGTGTCGTAGGGGTCAGTGAACGCGTCACACTACGGTTTTGTCGTTGTGCCACCAGAGATGACTCGAGTACGTGTTCGTCAGCCACAAGGTCGATAGCGTCAGTTAGCATAGCAGGGTTACGATGAAGCAATAGTCTCTGTGCGTGTCTCTGTCTAAAAAAATGTCGGCTAGGCGGCTCTGTGTTTCAGCCGTTAAAATTCGATGAGCTGGTATCGCTTGCAATGCGAGAGTGAAATAATCTGTCGCCATACGGGCGTTTGTGTTCGCCACCATACTGTTGAAAATTCTTAAGCACATACTGCGCGAAACGGGGCTGAACGACGAACGTGGTTAGGAAATAGGGATAAATTATTCGAGCAACAATGATATCAATTATCAGACCGTTAAGCCGTCTTGGTATGTGCGGATGTGTGGGATCATCTAGTGCACGCGCACACGCGCACTCGCGCACGCGTCACACATGCGTTGCAAACGCACGTACACACACACACGCACACACGCACACGCGCACTTGCGCACACACACGCACACACGCACACACGCGCACACGCGCACACGCACACGCACACGCGCACACACGCGTTGCAGGCGTACACACACACACGCATACGCACACGCGCACACACGCGTTGCAGGCGTACACACACGCACACGCGCACACACGCGCACACACGCACACGCACACGCTCACACACGCGTTGCAGGCGTACACACACACACACACACGCACACGCACACGCACACACGCAGACGCAGCGAAGATCACTAAATGCTTGAGCGAATGGCAGCAATCATCAAGCTGCTGAGCCGTCTTGGTATGTGCGAAGGTGTGCAATAACTAATGCACGTAGCACAGGACGCGCATAAGTCAGAAATCGACGACAGTAATGAATTACATGCTCTAACACAACAATAGGTAACTTAATCATAATGAGACTTAGATCTAAACCGGCAAAGGTTAGCTTTACTTACCCGGTGGTGTTATGAGATCGTCGGTCTCAATCGGTGGATGAAAACGTAAGGTTGATGATGACACGATGCTATTGTTGATGATATAGATGTAGTGATCGTATAGTAGATAGCACGTTGGGATATGCTCATAATAACCAGAAACTAGCGACTCTCACGGCACCAAATGTAATGTTGATGTTTAACGTTACTGTTTTATTGTTGTTTGCTATGTTATGTTTTGCCAATTACATAGATAAGAGAAGCCATAGACAAGAGAAAGCCAGTGGTTATACCATGATTTGCTGTTTACTGATGATTTGACTACTAATACAGTTACAATCTGAGGTCGCAACGCGTGCCTGGTTAGCGGGAGATTCCTCCGCCTCCTTGCCCGACCCCTACGCTCGGACGAGGAGTCGCGGTCCTTCTCAGGGAATCTCTCAATTCTTCCCTGCTCTCGGCTTATATAGTCAGCAGGCACGCCCGCGGCACATGCTCACGCACGCGCCGCACGTGCCAATCCCAGCGTCGCACACACCCGCGCACGCCCGCGCATGCGGGGCTTCACCACTATTGCCCTGTATGGTGGTGGCACCTAATGGCAAAGACGCGCTATTCTGTGCCACCATCCTCCAGGCGGTGGCGACCCCTAACGGCGCTGGCGCGCCGCGAGCACTTAACATGGCCGCTGGTACTGGTGTTAATGGATCTTCCACCTGATTAGCGGCATCTAATCTTCTTGGACTAAATTACACGGTTGAGTAGTTCTAAATGTCACCTCGCATTAGCCGTGCAACATTGCCATGCTTCCGCCCCTATATTAAGACTACCGTTGCTAATCGCCACACGTCCGCACCGGCTAATTGGGGTCTTCCAGAGTTAATCCCCAATCGGTCGGCACGGCAGCACCGCAACAGCGGCAACAGCCATTTTAGCTGCGGCCACGCGCGGCCACGCAGAGTGGCCGCGCGCGCCGGAAGGGGGGGGGGGATAGCGGCTGTATTGATTGCTTCTGGTTGCCCCCGTCAACGCTGTTCAATCAATACTTGAACGTCTGTGGCGTTCGCGGGGCAATCGTGTCGCGTCGGGGAGGGGAGAGAGTAACTATCACCTTTGTAACGAGCAATGATACATATAGCCCAGCTGTATTCATGTAACATAGCCACTAGCACTGGCTGTGCATTACGGTCAACAGATCAACTGACTACTGTACATCTCATTATCCCGCTTGGCTGGGGCAAAACACCACAAATAACATTATACTTCTCTTAAACACATTTTATCATAGATAACACATTTGTTTATCAAACGAACACATGTCCACAATTAAAACACCCTCAGGTCCTGATAGATTTTTAACCGAATATTAATGTGACCATGAGACCGGCCCCCAGCTAACACAAAAACGTTATTATAACGTTTTTAAAACGTTATGCAAAAGTTGTTATAACGTTTTTGTAACGTTTATATAACTTAAATGTGTAGGGTTTTTATAACGTTCTATAAACGTTTGTAAAAACGTTTTAATGTAACGTTAACATAACGTTATTGTATAGGGTCCTGGCAACGTTGAAATAACGTTAGTTAATGTATTCACAATAACGTGATTATAACGTGAGTTTTTTTACTGAAACGTAATTTGTGTATGCGCGCGTGCGTGCGTGCATATATATACTGTATATATATATATATCAATGGAAAACATACATACTAACAAAATCAGTGTTTACGCGAGCTGAGCATATATACACGAAGTGGAATTGGTTTTACGACATATAGAAACTGCTGCACATACAGTATGCAATAAAGCCACAGTTCCGAAAAGTAAAATACGTTTAATCCAGTTTAAAAATATAACTTACAATAAAAACGACATGATTTACAACTATATATATTATCCTCAATATCAACATCAAAACATCAAAGTTTTAAAATTTATAATGAAATATTCGGCTATCCTAATCTGCAGATATTTGCACACATAACTACAATACAGTGTTAATTTCTGAATACAAACATTCCAGATAAACATTATTATTATAGAATACTATACACATATACATATGAAATAACGAACTTTCCTATATTATATTTTCAGAAATGAATAAAAGCATAATTACAATCAAGAGCTAATAATACCTATATAACTAGGAGCTGAGCTATAATATCAAATAAGGTATTATTAGCTCTCGTTACTATACATAGTGATAATTCCTGATTAATCATTCTACTTCTAGGTAAACATTATTATATATACATAGATAGATAGATAGATAGATAGATAGATAGATAGATAGATAGATAGATAGATAGATAGATATATAGATAGATAGATATATAGATAGATAGACAGATAGATTAACACAAACACATCTATTGTATCAATTTCTCTTTGTGTTTATATATACATAAACTTCTTGGGCTTTTGATTTTATTCTCTCCTCCGCATTATGCCTCCTCTACTCTTTCTCTATGTGTATCTCTCTGTGTGCGTGTGTGTCTCTCTCGCCACCTCTCCACATCTCCTCATCACTGGTGGTTCGGTGATGGAGATGGCTTGGTATCCCATGTGATGCAACTCTAATCTGTTTCACAGAAACAAAACGTGCCAAATGTATATCATTTATAATATTATCTCTCTCTATATATATATCATCTGTTAATCATAGTCATAAAGAGTTCTGCATAAATATGCTGCGACTGTGAAATATAGAACTAACAAGTGCCGCAGAGCGACAGCGCTCACCTGACGGCAGGTGTTCTGATGCTAAACTCACTGGCAAACGAATCAAGAGCACCCTCCTATCGCCACATTCGCTCTCCCTCGTTGTCTCTCTCATTCTTTCTCTTTCGCTTTCTCGCTCTTGCTCTCTCTTTCCTTGGCGCTCTCTCTCTCCCTCTCTCTCTTGCTCGATCACACTCTCTCTCTCTCCCTCTCTCTCTCGCTCGATCACTCTCTCTCTTTCTCTCTCTCTTTGTCGCAAGATGGAATGGCGGCGCGGGGGGGACAGCCACACAAACGAGTCTTGGGACCCTACCATTTTTCCATGGGGGTGAGCCCCATACTGTACGCGCAGGGACAATTTGCCCGTGCAACTTGTTTTGTGGGCCCGCCCGCGAAATTCTTTTTCCCAAACGGTATAACATAGGAAGTATTTAGGCGCCTTCTGATTGGCTGGAATTTGGAAAGATGTCAGCCTCCATGACTTGTAGCCAAAATTCCCAATTATCTACCAAAAACTTTCCCGAACTTTCTGTAAGTTAGGTCAAAGTAGTTTTTTAGTATGTTTTCTTTAAAACAACATGGGTTTGAGTGAATTAACCCAAATATGATGCCGTTTCTTGACTGATTTGCTTTAAAGAAAACCTTTAAAACAAGAGAACAAACGCCATTTGGAAATGTTCAAGGAAATGTTTGTTTTGGTTTATGACCGCTAGATAAGTAAGTTTTCTGATGTATTTTCCATTAATAATAATTGCAATTAATAATAATAGTAATTAATTCCAGAATTGCAATTATAGTGATATTATATGTTATATTAATGAGTAAAATATGTGTTCTTCATAGAAAATACATTAGAAAACTTAATTATCTAGCGGTCATAAACCAAAACAAACATTTCGATCCTTGAACATTTCCAAATGGCGTTTGTACTCTTGTTTTAAAGGTTTTCTTTAGTCAAAGCAAATCAGTCAAGAAACGGCATCATATTTGGGTTAATTCACTCAAATCCATGTTGTTTTAAAGAAAACATACTAAAAAACTACTTTGACCTAACTTACAGAAAGTTAGGAAAAGTTTTTGGTAGATAATTGGGAATTTTGGATACTATATAGTCACGCAGGCTGACATCTTGCCAAATTCCAGAAAAATCTTTCTCCAACCAAAGCGCCTAAATCTTTCCTATTTTATACCGTTTGTAAAAAAAAATATCGCGGACCGCCCACATGTGTGAAACATAGAGATAATATCGGTAGACTAATAATAATATTATAATAATATAATGTCTCTATATATTTCTATGGTTAAATCACAGTTAAAGCCTACTGGCATAGCTTATTGTGACTTTGTAGACAACTTTTGTAGCAGCACGTCGTACATTCTTCTAAGTACAATGTCGTTAGTCGTTCGCGGCATTGATGGCCCAAGGTGCATGCACGGATAGCTAAACTCAATAGGCATGATCAGATTAGTTCTATTAAATTATTCTTTCACAAGGAAACTGCCTTTGTCTTCGAGAAACTAATACTATTAGCGCGATTTAATGCGAGATTCTGTTATGTAGTGGTGTATCGGTTGCTGATTTTTATCGGCATTTGAATTAAGTAAATTCGTTTAATTTATTTATAATTTTTTTATATTAGTTTATTAGTAATTTAGTTTTTCGGCAATTCACCGTAAATGATTATTTTGTGAAAAAAATTGATTAAAATTTAAAAAATGTGTTGTAGGATGAGGCGCTTTCTATGATGGTGGAGATGCGCGGGATAAGCAGAAGGACAGGAGGCACACCCGCCAAGAAGACTCCCAGGAAGACGCGGGAGAGTCGAACAGGTCGGTGGAAGTATGGTGAAAGTATCGAGGAGGTATTGTGGAAGTATCGAGGGGGGGGAAATAAGGAGAACGTAAGGAAGAAGCATGCAGGAAATATTGAGGAAGTATTTGTTCTCTCTCTCTCTCTTTCTTCATCTCTCTCTTTCTCTCTATTTATCTCTCTCACTCTCTCCTTCTCTCTCTCTCCCTCTTTCTCCCATCTTTCCCTCTCTCTATCTTTTCCTCCATCTCTCTCTCTCTCTCTCTCTCCCTCTTCCCATCTCTCTATCTCTTCCGTCGGTCTTCGCTTATCCCTATCTCTCTCTCTCCCTCATCCCCCTCTATATCTTTCTCTCCCACTTCCCCACCTCTCTTTCTCTCTCTCTATTCTTCTTCCCCATATCTCTCTTCTCTCCCTCCCTCTCTCGCGCGGCGACCGCGGCAGCAACGGAACTCGAAAGCAAGCAATTACGTCTTCGTTTTTTAAACTCTCTTTGTCTCTCTCTCTGTTTCTCTCTTTGTCTCTTTCTCTGTCTCTCTCTTTCTCTCTCTCTCTCTCTCTCTCTCTCTCTCTGTCTCTTTTCCCTCATTTCTCTCTCTCTCTCTCTCTCTCCCTCTTCCCCCTCTCTCTTGCTTGTTCTCCTTTGCCCATTTATTATATCTGCTGGATTCGTGTGTCCGACACACCGACCAACTTCCATTTTCAGCAACGAGACATGAAAAACCAACACAGCAATTAGCACGAGAATTGAAAAAACCAGACCGCAAATTACACACCGAGAATTGAAAAAACCAACCGCAACATATCCTGAAGCACGCACATGTGCTGCCGGCTTAGGAAACGAACTGTTCATTTTTAAAGTGCTCGTCTCCTTCTCTCTCTCTTCTCTTCTTCTCTCTCTCTCTCTCTTCTTTCGTGTGTGTGTGTGTGTGTGTGTGTGTGTGTGTGTGTGTGTGTGCATGTGTGTGTGTGTCTCTCTCTCTCTTTCTCTCTCTATCTCGCTCTCTATCGCTCCCCATCTCTCTCTTTCTCTAACAGACTAACACACGTACATGCATTCTCTCTATCGCTCTCTTTCTCTCTTTGTCTATTTCTCTCACTGTAACTCTTTTTCTCTCTCTCCTTCTCTCTTCCCCTTTCCCTCTCTCTCTCTCTCCCTCTCCCTCTCCTTCTCCCTGTCTCTCACTCTCCCTCTCTCTCTCATTTATTATAAATAACACCACATGTTTTCTCTGCTACTTTACCTGATTATGCTCAGGAACTGATAGACGAATTTTACTGCTCTTCTTTCGATATGTGATCGTGATACTGCGATTAATACAGCCCAACGTCTGTGCTACATAAAAAATCAAACTTTTCGTTTCACTGGTTACCTCTCAAAAACAAAATCCAACAGACAAAAATATCGGAAACTCGCGACACAGCATCGGTTTATCGCATTTCTTGTATGAAATGATATCGTAGCCGTCCGCCGTGTTGGATCTGATTCTGTATATATGCTACTCGGGTCTAGCTTGCTTGACATCTCTCGCGTTATGCTGGTTTGTAGCAGCTCTCATCTTCTTCTATTTCACCCCTGCATCTAGATAATATTGGATATGGACAATTGGCAGCCCAGATCTCGCGCGAAGCGCAAACAACGCCGCGTAGCGGCACACGAACACAAATACGCTGCATTCGATTGGAGTAAATCTTAAGCAGGTTTACATAGAAGGACATTGCTGCATAATTGGTCATTTCAGCAGTTCTGGCGATTCCACCAGCCTTTTGACTACGCACGTAGATAGAGATTTCCTCGAAATGGTCGTAATTGTTGCTTGGCTGCTCGGCGCGCTTCGGTTTCCTGTAGAAAACCGAGTTTGAATTTGTTGTGTTTCAGGCCCCTACTTTATTCTCGTAATTATGGCGTGCGATAGATGGCGCAACGAGACTATGTACATGCCATTTTTATGACATTTTTCTGGAGAGCACTTGGCTGGCTAAGCTAGACTGCTACCCGCTTGACACGCTACCGTAACTCTAGCGTAACTCTACCGGACCACACGCTACCATAATCACTTCAGTGTAGCCAACGATACTTGGCGGAGTCAAACAACATTTCATGAGCAGTCTATGTATATAACTCCTGCAATCGTCACTTGCACTTTAACTTGCGGTATCCATCTTAAGAGTACTTGTATCATTTGTGGATATTGCGATGCTCATATAGGTTGGCATATTTCATCCATATATCCATCGATATATCATACCACCGTATTGTTGTGCATACAACTGTAACGTTGTTCGATGTAAATTAAGAGTCAAAAGCAGCAAAGAAGACTTTTAATCGGTGAGATAACATTTCAATAGTAAATATTATTATTATAGCTATTGCACAATGTTGTTCTTGACAGTCGCAATTGCGGTTAAAGACTACAGATGATGTGCAGGATGGTGATACGATACCATGATATTCATTACTGTCGTGTCCGCCCTGGACATTATGTGTATCGTTGAAGCTAACTGTGTACTATATGAAATTTCCATGTATTTGTCCATGTCCAAAAACAAAAGAAGGTTTACACCGCACACATGTGTAAGCCTTCTAAGATTTGTTAGCGCAAATAATAGTATACTGTCCAATGATTTAATAAGAAAGTCCCTGAAATCGACCTCCATAGTCTGAGACTGAGATTATGCAGCATTTCTAAAACATGGTTTACCATGAATTAATGAACGCAGTAACTATAATGTTTCACATGATTTGTTCAAATGTTTACGTATCCTGTAAATGAATTTGAGTCTATTGTTCACGTTTCCCACAACTTAGCTTCGTCTAATTTCACCAGCGAAATTGTCTTCTAAGTCTATAATTTCCTCCATCGCTTTTTTTTCTCGGGCCTATTTCATATAATGTGCAATTATTCCAATGAGGAATGATAACTTCATCATATGTCTAAATGCCTAAGAAATAATGTCACACCGATCTTTTATACATTTACCTGCTATGTTATGTAACCCTCTAGCGTTATCCGCGTTTTTAACTACTTTTAACCAATTTCCCCCACAATTTTGCCACTAGCGTTCAAGCGACGTTCGTAAACAAACTATTCATCTAAATGCATAAGTGATGTATTCGGGACTGAGATTTTCACATCCAGATGAGACGGGATACTAGAGAAGCGTTGCCGAAAGGAGGTGTTAATCCCAAGCGCTATGAGCGCAGATCTTGCGCGCAGTTCCGCGGCAAGGCACACGACTATTGTTATGATTATGATTCCACACTATGCTATTATTAGCGTAAGAATGTTACAAGGCTTACACATGTCTGCAGTATAAACGTTCTTTTCTTTTTCGACGATACACATAATGTCCAGGGCGGACAGCGACGCACAGTGAAAGATCATCGGTATCGTATCACGTCCTGTCACATATCTGTTAGGCCCTTTAACCGCATGGTGACTCTCAAGAACACACATTGTGCATACATATAATAATGATCGTTTAACTATTGGAAATGTTATGTCACCGATGAAAAGTGGTGTTTGCTGCTTTTCACTCGTTCAACAACGTTAAACTTTTATGGAGTACAATACGGTCGCATCAAAATATTCGTATTATATGACATGATATGTGGCTGAAAAAAATTCGGCGAGCAATAAAATCTTGTCAAAAGTGAAGGCGTAGCAGATAGCTTGAATAGTTTGTTTACGAAGTGGCCTAAACGGTAGTGTGCAAAATTGTAGGCCAAATTCTTATAAAAAAGTACTTAATAAAAAACGCGGATAAGGCTAAGTAATAACAATAGGAGGTAAATGTATAAAACATGCGGTGTGGACCATTATTTGTAGGGATTTAGACATATGATGAAGTTTATCATTGCCAAATGCCAATAATTGCAGATGATATAAAATAGGCAACGAGTGAAAAAAAGACAAGCAAAACGATGCAGGAAACTATACGACTTAGAAGACAATTTCGCATGGTGAAATTAGTCCACGGAAGCTAAGTTGTGCGAAAGGCTCAAGAATAAGACAAAAATGAATTTTACAGGAAACCAAATATTATCAAGAATTCGTGTGAAAACAATTAACTTAGACTATCTGCACCCGGATATCCGCGGCAAAGCGCGGCAAACGCCGCGCAGCCGCGTGACACAATTGACTTATTCGCTGGCCCTCTATTTAAAAATTTTCCGAGCCGCTATGGGGTATAGGATAAAAGCCGTATCAATCGGTCAATTTTGAGGAGTTGTGGCGATTGCAGAAAGTCCTTTCGTCTATGGCAGCGTAGGCCGAGAATAAATCGTAAATGCTCGTAATTGCTACTTGTTCGGTCGCGCGGCTTTAGGTTTTTCCTCTAGAAAAGCGAGTTTGCATTTCTTCGCGTTTCAACCCCCTGCAACTTATTCTCGTTAACATACTGGCGTCTGATAGATTGGCCACGACGAGCTCTCTCGAGGGATTTTCCAGAGAATTGTCCCACACAAGTGATCCGGCGATTCGGCTTAGACTGCTCCGTGGAGGAGTTAGACACGCTGCGACCGTATACGATAACTTTAGCGTGTACGCGAAAAGATACTGGCCGAGTTAAGGTCTCGTTACCACGCTAGCTCGCAGATCGTGACGTTTGATTCTAATTGATTTCCAGCCTACGCCAATCGTTTGATCCCTCACGTTTGATTGGCTTAAGCCCGTTGCATTGATGTTTGTTTAGACAACAGATCGCTATACTGGCCTGGAAGGCACAACTTCATCCTTAGATAAACCATCTCACCCTCCAATCATAGCGTAGTCAGGTCATGGTCTCGCCACACCACCGCCATTTTAGGGAATAGCTATAGTTCTCACACGAAGTTCCCGGATCGCCTGGCTGTACTGGCTACTGTGCGCATACTGTCTGCGTGTGCTGTCAGCTCAGCTTTCACTTTCTGGCTTGTAAATTGCTCGAATCGTCAGTGTAAGCCCGACCTGCTCTTTCTTCAGGTTCCGCCCAAGAATACGGAAAGGTGAGTTTAACATTCTTTTTTGTCGAATCCATCGTTGAAAAGAGTTTTGCAAGTCTTCTTGATACATGTAGTACCTGGTGGCAGTGTTGTTTGTGCGAAACGGGCCGCTTACGTGCAGTGTACTTCGATCACTACTTGTGTGGTTGCAGATAAAGCATTTCCAATACGGCAATTACCAGCAAGTCATCTACAATAATAGGCGAAATAGAGTAGAGAAACATTAATACTTTGATAGGTAGATACATTAGTGTTTATTTACCTCATTATTTTGTTCTGAGAGCGGTCCAATTATATGAAGCCTGGCCTGTGCACTGTACAACGGCACACTGTCTGACACTACCACAGGCTGGCACTGTGTACATACTACATACAACATCCGAATTATGAATCGTTGCTTAGATTTGTTGTCCACTTGAATGAGTGATTTGATACAGCTCATTGGTCCATAAAATATTAATATGTACATTATGATTTTAATATATAGTATATAACTATTAACCATGGTATCCATATTATTTCTATGTATCAAATAGACGCGAGCGGTGTTTTTGCTTCCTAAAATATGGCGGACCGTGGCACTCCCATTGCGTACTACACGTCATTGCACGTGATTTCGCATGAGTGGTTTATCTTGTGCCTCCGGAACTATAGATCTTTGGTTAAATTAGACATGAGAATTTCACTAGATGTTATCCCCTCGAAAGCGCCTGCTCCGTACGCTGCGAGGTTTTTTATCAACCCTCTTTGACCCCGGCGCCTGCCAAGTGGCGGCGGACGGATTTATTGTCTGAGGTATCGTGATGTTCAGTTTAGGTTTGCAAATTTTATCACGAGGCCCTAGCTGCATCGATGCCCACTCGAACATTCCTAAATCGTTCTGCTTCTATTTTTAAAAATTTTTTCACAGTACTTGAATAATTGTTACCATAATCCGATACATCACTTAATAGTGTTTCAAAAGCTCTCAAACTTAATCCAATGGTACTACTCGTAAAAACTTATTAAATAGTCCTATTATACATTCTACACTAGCCTGGCAGGTCTCTATATTTTATTTATTTTATAATTTGTCTTTGTAGTTCATGATATAATTCGCATTATCGTCCTTTTCTTTTATCTTTTGACGTTTTGTTCGTTGTACCTTTTTTGAGTTGTATCTTGAACTGGTCCATTATTTGCTATATTTGTTTTGGGTATATTTTTTTTTGTGATGATTCGTAGCGCTTCATCGTTATATTCAGGCAGGTGCTATAACAGATAGGCCTCATGATGTTAATTATAAGTAATTTCACTGCCCGACTGTATTATAACTCCAGTAACGGGTATGGAAGGCAGCCCACCGCGTTGTGAAACAGAAGGCCTCAGATAAATTACTATAAAAATATTAAGAAATGGTGTATAACTATGCTATTTGTGCCGAATTATTAGTACGCCTCGAGAGAATTGTCAGACATGCGATAGTGCTATATTTCTCGCGCTATAAGAGAATATGCTTTGATAAGAGTTACGAGTAAAGAAAATAACCTACGCAGATATGGGAGGTCAGAGAGTGCGGCCCCGACGTACACGCCCGGGGCGAGAGAGCGGCGCAGAGCCCGAACACGTTGTGCGCCGTTTGTGCTGTTATCCACGTGGCGGGACATGCTGACGGCGAGGCGGCGGACGAAGGTCATTGCACGAGGGGAGCAGCAAGCATCACACCAGCTCGATAATCGATACACCGCGATGCTAGGCAGCTTAACGTAGCCGTGCACAGGTGCATTGGGAGCAAGCACTCAGACGGCGCTACCCCGGACGGAGAGCCCGATAGAAACGCGGAGCCCAGTACACACACCATGCGCATCATGCAGGAGGGTCTGAGGAGAGCCGTCGAAGTAAAACTGGGGTAGCCCAGTCAAATCAACGAACAGACGCACTTCCCGCGAAATTCACCGCGAAGCAGTTCTTGGACAGCGCTGCAGACGAGAGCGACATGAAACTCCGCAATGTAGAGCCGGACAAAAAGCAATCCTGCTTCCAGCGACATGTCACGCAAGACGAAGAAAGAGTCGGATACAATTCTTCGATTCGGGATTCGGATTCGCAATTTCGAGATTCGAACGAAAGAAGAGAGCGGCAAGTAAAACGATAAGCGCAAGTAAGCGGCTATATACTGACAGGCTATAGTCTCTACGATACTCCTAGGCCGGGAGTATTTGGCAGCGTCAACCATGCTCTCCCAAGGCCTCAGTAGATAATATATATTGCCCAGTGAAAAAAAAGAATTGGTACGATTTCCCCTTTTATCTGTTGTAGGTTATTAGCTCTTGATAGCATATACCCAATATATAACATCAGTACTGAGTTTATAAAGAGCAGAATAATCCTTATAGTAACGATGACAACTAATTATAAGCAGTCCCAACGGAAATTAGACAGTTCATGTTTAATTTGAAAAGCGCGTTTGTTAGCTATCTCTACTACTCACTCAATCTCTACGACAAAGTACCTAGGGGGCCTAACAGAGTTTGTATAGTAGTTAGTACAAGTACATGTAAGACCAGTATGAAGTTGAGTTCTCTGTTTGGTTAGTATCGAGATTTTAAGAATTCTATTGCTAAGTTGACGTCAATATAAGCGCCACATACAAGCGTGTGTATGCTTAGTGTTTAGGATAGTGAACATGACGTAATGAAATAATTTATTATCATATTATTATTGTGGTTGTGACTACAATTCATTTTCATATTTCCTCTGATCACATAACGATATTATGACTGTTACTTGTATTTGAGTGCTATTATTTACCTTATATTTTAATGTTTTGCATTGTGTCGTTGGGGGACATTACAGCGTATGAGCGGTGACTTCCTTTATGTAACCGCTTTTCACTGTTAATGACCCTCTGAGCATGCTATACTGCTTGTACATACCCAATGTTCAGGCGGCTTCTGTGCAATTACCGTATCAAGTAATTAGACCGAGGCAACCTTCAAGTCTACAAAGGCGCCTGGTGGTTTTCAAGCTTTAAGAACGACTGGAACCTGTACATTGCAACACAGAGCATCCAGTGTCCACCCGACATATAGACAGGCGGCGACCACAGAGACAGTTCCTCGGCAATACTTTGCAATAAAGTTACAATTCTAAATTAGCTTCAAGAACACCTCAATGCACATAAGCTCGCTTAAATTCTATGGCCCTGAAAGGTTGTCGGACTCTTCGCTGGCAGCTATGGATCCGCATCCCGACCTATCATATCGGCGCACGGGATCCCTGCAGCAGTGCATAGTCGCGCACGCGACGTTCCCTGCCAGTTG
>NW_014579010.1:0-1939 GCF_000485595.1 Priapulus caudatus
AAAAAAAAAATGCCAAAATAGCCTATTTCTAGAGACGAAATAGTGCAACGGTGAACAATGTCGGTACGCTGACTGTTATATTCCTCTCTTTAATGAGCAGAGGGAGATACGGATCGACTTGAATTTAGAATGATAATTTAGAGCCTTTCCCATTATACGGGTACCGGGAATCTCAAATGATGGCAATGGACTCCAACGAAGCTGAGAGATCACTCTCTGATTGCCCCCAAAACACAGAAATCAATGAAATTAATGTTCGCTCCGTGCTGTTGATGAGTAGTGTTAGAACGAGAGTTAGGGTTGATTGCAAGCAATAAAAGTGAGAATATTTTGGATACTGTTTAGTGTTTAGGAGTTGCCACAATAGAGTGAAACGAGGATAATTCTCTATTTTCTGGCACCAAATGTGTGTAAAATTAGTGTATTTTAATGCAGATATGTACACTATGTATACGGATATGTACATGTTTACATAAAAAAACATGTTTAAATGTCATTCGAACATTCATGTGTCTAAAAACCATGCTAGAGTACTTGCATAACTGATTTTTATTAACATAAAACTCAATTATTTGATTTCTTTGAAAGAACAGCTATCCTTATCAGGCGGCGTTAAGGTGTTGAACAACAGTAGAGGACGTCCATAGGCTGCAGGCCTGAATAAGCATCGAACAGAAATTAATTAAAAATACGCACACTGTTACTGCGCTTACAAAACATACACTTTATTCATGTTAAATAACTACAGATTCGTGCTCTATGCTCCGCTCGAAACTGTTGCCAGCTCTATGATGCGAATTTCTACAGAGTAGTCGGATCCCGTTTCATACACAAAAATGGCCGACCGGCGACCATGGCTACGCCACTGGCTGGAATGGCACAATTACACAACACGAATAATTTTACTTCTAATGCTTTCTAGACGTCCACGAGGCATCTACCTTGCGTGCATAATGCAAATTATTGCACTCTAGTGCCGAATTTCGGCAAAAAAAAAGAAGCCAAAAAAGGCCTTTTCTAGAGATGAAATAGTGCAACGGTGAACAATTGCGGACGCTTACTGTTATATGCCTCCTTAAAAGCCATCGGAAAAGTGATACAAGCGTATTCCCATGTAAACACACAGTAAAACAAGAGACTATACAGTATACGTCGTGTTAGACTCCAGCGCCGCGAGTGGCGAAAAACAATGGCGCCACACTTGAATCGTATCTAGGGTCCCTATATACAGGGACCCTAATCGTATCGAACGCACAGCATAGTGGTAAACAATCGGCAATTACTATAAAACCGCTACAAATCATGGGTATGTATCTCAGACCTTTATTACTTAGTAATTTTATTTATTTCCATTAATATTACTCGTTTCTACGCCGGATAACCCCTTTAACTACACAAGGTGCCAGTTACTCTGGCATTCGTCAACATTGCATAATTAATGGACCTATTATTCCTTTAATGTACAGTATGCTGATATAAGTGATACTAGTGCGTGAAAAATTACGTAAGAGCAAAAGTTTGAGTTTCGTATCACGAGTAAAGTGGTCATAGTTTATGTCTGGGCGAATTATATAAACTGGGTTATCATAATTCAGGCTGTTACTGTACTGTTTACACGGCCCTAGCTGTGTACCTGAAAGTTTATTAGATGTATGCTAAGTGTAACACAACACCAAGGTACGGTATGCTGCAGGTGAGTATGTGAGTGGGGTTACAGCTCGCTAGTCCGACGGCCCAATAGTCCGAAAGCCCGCTAGTCCGAAAACCCACTAGTCCGAAGGCCCACTAGTCCGAAGGCCCGCTAGTCCAAAACCCCACTAGTCCGAAGGCCCACTAGTCCGAAAGCCCACTAGTCCGAAAACCCACTAGTCCGAAAGCCCACTAGTCCGAAAACCCACTAGTCCGAAAGCCCACTAGTCCGAAAACCCACAGGGGATGG